>NW_027514587.1:0-167432 GCF_048772815.1 Callospermophilus lateralis
CTCCTTCTTCTCTTCCTTTAGATTCTGTGCTGCAGCAAACCAGACAATTGCAAATATCAAGCTGTCACAGGACTAAGTTAAGAGAACCCATCTAGGTTCTCTAAACCCATCATATCAGGGAGGAAGTGCCTAGGTTGCTGCTGGAAAGGTTCCCAAGCTGTGAAGGTGACATTTAATGATCACTAAATGAGCAATGTAAGGGTCTATATTTACCAAAGTGCAGTGCTGGAGAACATCTCAATATTAATAAATAATATTCTTGCGAATACAGTCAGCATTCAAAAGTAACAAACCCACTACTACTTTATGTGGCCAGTGACTGTGACATTTCTGTTTCCCTAAGTAATCTGTCTCATTAACTGAAGCTGTCTACTTACTTGTCCTTAACTCACTTAATGCTACCACTTGGATAGACACAGACTGCCTGAAACATCTATATTTTTTATGATCTCCCAAGCCCTTCTTCTCAATGGCTCCTTTTGTTTTTATTGAGTGAGTTTTATGGTGGTAAAAAGGTTGCAAACTGAAATCTGTCACTTTCTGGTTAGCAATAATTTAGCATCTAAGGAGAAAAACTGCTAGGTCATGAATAAGTGCAGTAGCTCAGGAGCTGATGTTCGAGGCACAAGTGGGTTGACTTAAAAGGGACTGATTGTGACTCAGATGTGGAAATTGGGCTGAGAAAGCACTCTGCACTGTGAATATGAGAAGGAACAAAAAGGGAATTGGACATCAGGCTCCTGGAAAATGTTAGAGCAGAGAGAAAGGAGCACACCCTGCTAATACTGTGAACAAAACACTTATCCAATGTTATCAGCCTTCCTGCTAAACACTGCTCAGAGGGCTTTAGAAGTGAAACTCATTTCACAATACCTTATGATTTGTGCAAGCATTTTAATTTTTACTTCAGTTTATGAATCTAAAGTCTAAATGAAAATAAGTTAAAAAACCAACTCCACACTGTGGAGATAGATTTTTTTAAACTTGGGTCCATGGATCAACCTCTTAAACATGGCATCCATCATTCACCTAGTAACTAGGGTCCTTCCACATTTAGTACCACCTCAAGAGAGAAGTCAGATTATTTCCTCAGAGTTCCTTGTATCCAAAATAAGGAGATTGAACGAGAGAAATGATCCGATTCTATTCAGGGTTAACAGTTTATTCTCTTCTTGTTAGAAACTTCTTCAGAGAGGCAGTCAGCTCCACCTCAGGGCTTGAGGTGAGGCTGAACATCATGGAGTAAGAGTGAGGCAGAGGGAAGCAGCTCACCTGGTGATCAGGAAGCAGAGAAAGATTCCACTCACCAGATCCAAATATATAACAAAAAGCCACACCTTCAATGCCACACCTCTTGCACTGTCTCACATGTGAGCTTTGGGGGGACACCTCACATCCAAGCCATAGCACTTAACATATTTGATGCAACTAATGTTTTGATTTTTATCTTTTGCTTTGATTTCCCAATAAATAGGCTCCCTATATACTTTCCCATGAGAGAATAAACTTGTGTTTTATCAGTAAAATGCCGTTATGAGAGTATTCAAAAGTACAAATATGTCCATACATTTAGTCTTATTTTACTATAAGGATTCTGTGACTAAAAAAGTATTTGAGCACAAAAACGCAAGTTAATAATGCAACACATATCTTAGATTTTCAAATAGAATTTTTCTGATATTCATGTTTATATATTGAATTGTTGCCTACTATTTATTTGATTTATTTTGTCCTCCCTCAACTTTTATTATAAGCAATCTTTTTTTCAGTCATTCCATCATTATTATTATTATTATTATTATTATTATTATTATTATTATTTTAGCCAGTTTTTAGTTGCTGTGACAAAATACCTGAGAAAATCAGCTTAGAAGAGGAAAGATTTATTTAGGCTCATGGATTCAGAGGTTTCAGTCTACAATCAACTCACCTTATGAATCCAGGAAGCAAAGAGAGACATGGGTGGATCGAGAAGGTGCTGGGGAAAAGATACCCTTCAGGGCACACTCCCAGTGACCTGCCCCCTCCAACTGGGCTTTCCTTCTTACAGTTTCTATCACCTCCCAATAATGCCACCAGATTATGAATTGATCAATAAATTAATCCACTGATGAGGTTAAGGCTTTGTGATCTTATCACTTTCCTGATGGTCTCACTTCTGAACACTGCAGCACTGGAAACCAAATCTTAAACATACAAGTATTTGAGGAGACATTGAAGAGGCAAAGTCTGACAGTGTGCAAAAATGATTTCAAAATTTTACACGCATTTTCTAACACGTTAGTACAGTCAATATGCATTACTCTTACATATTTGACTCTTGTGTTTACATTTCTATTTTATTTATTTTTGCTTAATTATTTTGCCTTTCCCCCTTCTTCTCTTCTTGCTGCATTCTGTAGTCTTTATTGTCTTCTCTTTTTCTTGCCTTGTAAAAATGCCCTGTAAGGGCTGGGGCTGTAGCTCAGTGGCAGAGTGCTTGCCTAGCACATGTAAGGCACTGGATTTAATCCTTGGCACCACATAAAGAGAAATAAATAAAATAAAGGCATTCTGTCCATCTACAAATACAAAAAAAAAATTAAATGCTAAGTAAAAATTTTGCTACAAATTTTTTCAAATATTAGTTTTTTTTTAATTGCTTGTTTGCTGTGTTTTTCTTCTTTAATGCATTGGACAATTTCAAATAGTAACCATTACTTTTCAAGCTATTTTGCTTTTATTCTGATGATTAAGATGAGTCGTTGGTAATGTTCCCTTAATTTTAGTTTATACTAACTTAAATCTTGTCATGCATGGGATTCTTTTCTTCCCTTCTGTGGTTGATCCATGAATTCAAGTGTTTCTACTGAGAAGTTTTACATTTTTTCTGCCATTAGTGTAGGATTTCTTAGTTCTGGATGAGTCTTGTGTTTATATCTCAAATGGAAATTTCAAACTGATGTGCAGCTCATGAAATTTTGAATCACAAATCATAATGTGGTTCAGGCATCAGTACGAATTTTGTGCTTCTTTCTTGAAAGATCTTTTTATTTAAATACTATTACAAGTACTGGTCATTTCAGCAACTATTAAGATAGAAATTATTTTCATCAGTTCGGCAAAGGCAGAGGATAAATACTAGAAATAAATCAGCAAAGGCTATTAACAATCTGATAAAAAGAAATTTAAGTAGAGTTTAGTTGAATTTTCTAATTTTTAGTTGCACTATGTTTTTAAATATCTATTTATGAATTCATGACATCAGTTAAAGCTGCAGACAGCATCTGGTAAAGGATGAAAATGAAACTAATTAATTAATTAAAATTTTAGTAAAGTGTAGAAAAAAACAAAAAAAAAATGTTTTTTGCCTTTTGATCTGGTAGTTCCACCCTAGGAATTTATTCTAAGGATATAATTAGAAGACTATTCAAAGGTACAAACATAGGAATATTAATCATATCATTGTCTATAAATATTGGAACATTTTCAACTATCTTAAAGGTCCAACAGTAAATAATTGACTAAATAAATTATAAAATAGCTACACAATGGAATATGTTAAAGCTATTAAAATAATTTATATAAATTCATTTATTATACATTAATATTTAGTTAGCTTTAAAATTGGTGTTTTATAAATTTTAATTGATATTGTATCAGTCCATTATGAAAGAAAAAATTATATAGAGAAATGCATGTTGAGTTTTATATATGAATATCATAGAGCTTATTTTAGAAGGTGGGTTTATGAATAATTTTTATTTTCTTTTTCATGTTTATCTTGAATTTTTAATATCTCCCATATACCTGATAATTACAAAATGAAATACTTTAAAGCCACAAAGTACATATTAATACAAAATTCTGAATGTCTAAAATATTTTCCTGAGTCAAATTTTGCTAGAATTACTGCTTAGAATTGTCTAATAAATATGAAACCTAGTATCTCATAATTTGTTTTTTTCCCCAACAGAGAACCAATTAGTCAAGCTAATGTCTATCTTTTAGAATTAAAATGTGATCTTCTGAATAATTCATAACTTGATTTTTTATGTGTGTGCTTCCCTGCTGGGCCCCATATATCATCCATGGTCTGTAAAAAATTGGAAAGAAAACAGACAATGACACCCTTTGGATGAATTGTCATTTTCATTCTCATCATGGGTCGTTCTGTGCCTGTTCAAACGTCTTTCCTGACACAGCAAATGTTTAAGGGCTCCATCTCTGAGGTTCTGGTTACAAAAAGTATTCTCCTTAAGTCTACTCCACCATCAAATATGACCTAGTCACAACGAAGAAATACAAGATAAGTAATTTCTCTACCTTCAACTTTCTGATTTCCTTCCCTAGATTATATGCTACCTGAAATCAAGGACTATGACCTCCCTACTAACATTTCAATTTCAAACAATGCATCTGGCATGGTGTTCTGAGAATAATTTTTTGGAGAAGTAGATGAATAAATGCAAAGTTAATGATTAAATTAGGGAAATGCCATCCACTTCTGGAATTAATCAGATCCTGCATCTTTGAAAAAAATCTTTGTCAATAAACTCAGGAGATGGTAAGCCCTGTAGGTAAAAGATCCATCCAGGTCATGAGGAGAAAGGGAGCATAGTGTCTCTGTAAGACAGAAAAAGGTCATCAGTCCATGGATGGTAATATGCCTGTTATGGAAACCTGAGATTCCAGAATCAATAAGTTACAATTTGGGTTGCAGACTCTCATGTACAAAGACAGATGGTGAAGGAACTGTAATTAACGCAGATCCACCACAGGCTCTGGAGCAGAAGAGTGGCATGATATTAATTCTGGCTAAATTTTATGACATACCTCCAATATGGCAGATGTATCATATACATAATTCATACCTCCCAGAACAACCTTACGGGTAGGAGCTTTCCCTGTTTCAGAAATATAGGTACAGAGACTCAGAGAAACTGAGTAACTTCCCAAGGTCATACAACAGGGGAGAGGAAGAGATACTTCCCAGACCCTCCAACTCCCACACCAGTGCCCATTAAGGAAAGATTAAGGCAGCAGTATGTTAGAGGGCACAGTTTTCAGAAAAGAGGGCAGTTGTGCCCAAAGGCAGTTCTCCATTGGTGCTGGGGACTGAACCAGACAGGAGCTCTACCATGAGCCACACCCCAGCCCTCGCTCTTCTGAAGGGTAGGAGACAGCAGCATTGGGTAAAAGGTGAAGACCCCATGTAAAAAATACCCAGAAATATCCAAGGCTCACAGTCTACTCTGAAGTGAGCTCCAAGAGGCAGTCAAGGAGCCTGAGGAGGAGAGTTACTCTGGGTCTTTCTGCACTCTCAAAATAGACTCTCCCTTCCATGGGCTTCAAACTGTGTCTCACAATAAGGGTAGGCAGGGTGGGAAATGAGTATTTCATCCTCAAATAAGAGCAACTGCTGCCTGTCACTCCAGTCAGTCCTAAATGTGTTTTTTGTTTGTTTGCTTGTTTACTGAATTCATGTCCACTTTGGGTTTTCCTGATTTCCTACTGGGTCTCTGAGTAGCTTGCAAAACCCAGAATGCAAATGTGGAGGCAGGAAAAAGTAAGTGGAGGGGCTGAAGTAAAAAGAAAAGGTGGAGGTAAGCAGAGAGAGGGCCAGGTACAAAGCCTCTGGCTGCCACCAGTGACTGGTTCAGTGACTCTGAGGACTCCTACAAAGGGAGGCACCTGTGGAGGTCAGACCTTTCTGTGGGACTGCCCAGGGAGGAAGCTGGATCCTGCCCTGGGTTCTTTTTCTTCAAGCCTCGGTTGACAATTCCAGGCAGGAGCTCCCCTTGGTGTTTCCAGAGGCACTGCACATCCGGTGCTTCTTGTTTACATGGAATGTATCTTTCTTTCTGTCAGCTGAATCCATTTTCTGAAGATGAGAAATGGTCTTTGCCACTAATACTGCCATGCATGAGTTCAGTGCGAAGAATAGAAAATATTGGCTCCTACTTGAGTTTCAAGGACAGAATTAGGATATTCAGAGACTCCAAAAAAATTAGTTATATTCACAAGGTTAGTTTTATATGCATTTTTTAATCAATGCATTTTTTATGAGCCAGAGTTTAGGCAAAATTATTTTTAGGTACTATCATTAATCCTAAACCCATGCACTTTCAAACTTTTAAGTAAATGTTATGTTTTCCTGCTTTTGAGCTCATATATGGTGAAATTAGGGTTTAGATTCTGGTATGTCTCACCCAAAATTTTAAGTCTAACTACTAGAGTACTCTACATTTAAAGCTCAACTAGTGACTATTCAGAGGTTGGGGCCACAGTCGGGCTTTACTTGAAGTCAAGGAAACCGAGTGTACTTTAGTGATCTGTTTCTGGTCATACACTGTTGAAGGCATATTTTTTTGTTGTTCCACAATTGATATGTCTGATTTTTTTTCCTTAGAAAAAGGCATATATAGCAAAATGTGAGATAAGGTTTTTCCATCATGAGTAAATGAAAATTGTGAATAAGGTTTTTTTATGTTTTAATTTTTAAATCCATAAAGTAATAAGAGGTATATCTGCATCCAAGTGTTTCTGTCTCCTGAGAGGGGATACAATACAGAGCCTATGGAGCAGAGAGTTTCCAAGCAACAACAGAGTCCAACGTGAGTGGACACAGGATAGTCTTAGGGTGGGCCCCCACAGTATAGAAGGGAAACAATGTAACTCCACATCACAGCACTTCTCCTTATATTTCAGTGGAAGAAAAGTTTACAAGAGTGGCTATAAGACACTACAAACTAGTCACAGACAAGTCACCAGAAATGGACAGACCTAGTCCACATCTTCTGCTGCCGAGTGGCATGTGGAGAGAGGATTCCATGCCCTGGGGCTCACGAAGTCACGAAGTCACATATGAAAAAAAACGTTTGTTTAATTCACATTTACACCTATTTAAGTTTTAGACAATTGCTAGCAAAACTTAAATCCTTATTTGAAAACTTCTAGAAAATGCATATTAATATAAACATAAAGGAAAAATTACTTAAACACTCCATTATCTCCCACTATTTTTTCTTTGTAGAGATTACAGATTCGTATAGGACATATGGAGACAAAAATGAACTGTTAGTAAAGAAAGAAATTCAAAAAATATCAGCTCTGAGACAGGGCTATTTCAGGTAGCAAATATATAAATGATCAGTTAACATGTGTCTTTTGGAAGAATATCCTGAATATTACAGTGTTTAAATTGTTTCAATAAACTGTATTCTGAATAATAGAATGTTAATAAATTAAAGATAAAGGGCACTAAGTTGAAACCCAGTTTGTTACACAGACAAGAGAAGCTTAACAGAAATTTTTGCTTAGGGTATGAGAATCCCACAGTATGACATAACAGGATATTAAGGACATCAGAACACGGGAAGAACAGGAGTTTATGAACTGGATCCCCCAAAGTCCTGTTAACATAGATAGTATTTAAATAAACACAATCATTGATTTGGTCTTAAAGGCAAAATTCAATTATATTACAACCTATGAATAACATTAAATGGCTTTGAACAGTTTCAGGTTAAGAGAAGCGAATTCTTATACCTTGCACACAGAGCAACTGTAGTGGCTTTAAGTCATGTGCTGCAATGGAGGAATAGAATCCCATTGAATCAAGGAAGAGCAGAGCCCTTCTCCTCACACAGATACAAGGGGGTTTTTAAGGGTTTTTTAAGTCTATAGGAATATTCAAAATAAAAAAAAGTAGTTAAAGCAATCTAGATTTACATCAATCATTGAATGGATAAATCAATTATAGTATGATTGTGCAATGGAACATTATTTAGCAGTGAAAACAACTTAAGTAGAAAAGTATTGTCAAAGGTTGGGTTCTGAGAAAACAGAGTCTGATTCCTGGGGCAACAAGTGCATATGAATAATTGAAACATGATTGATAGAAAGAGATGTTTTACTGTGATATCAGAAAAAAAGATCTCAGCTAGTCCTATGTAGAGCTATGAAATGAGGACAGATTTCCTAACTCACCTAAAAAACAAAGCAAGTGAGCCATACTTCTGTCCCTTCATGTTCCCCTCCTTGGATAGTTGTCCTTGGAAGGTATCATTTGAGGCAGGGCAGAGTGCTTTGGTTAAGGAATCTCTGGATAAAGAAACTGCTACCAAGTTGCAGAAGGCATGAGTAGCTAAGTTCTGAAATTTCTGGACAGCATACCACAGCACCCAGAGCAGGCATTTGTACTATATATGATTTTATTCCCTAACATAATGTTGACTGCACAGAGTAAGTCATGGAAGGGTACACAAAAGTGCAATATAATAAATGCATAACATTTAAAATATGAATAAAACAACAATTTGCCTTGTTAGACATTCATAAATAAGTAATAAACAAAAATATACAGAGGAATTGAAACAGCAAGATCAGTATAATAAATATCAGAATATACAAGGAGGAAGATTCAGACACTCTCTCTAGGTGTCCAGGTTGTATATTTAGTAACTCCTAAAATTACTTATAAATGTTTGTGTGTTTATGTGATGATGGATTTTATGTGTCAACTTTCCTGGGCTAAGAGATGTCCAGATAGCTGATTAAACATTATTCCTGGGTGAGTCTGCAAGAATCTTTCTGAAAGATATTAGCTTTTGAATTGGTAGCTTAGATACAGATCACTCTTACCAATGTGGTAGGTACTGTCCACTCTGTTGAGAGCCTGAGTAGAATAAAAAATTTAAACTTGTCTATTGCCTTTCCATCTCTGTTTGAGCTGGGGTATCCACATTCTGCCCTCAGCAATGAAGCTCCTGGTTCTTGGTTTCTACTGTCCTATCTGCTTTCTGACTTATAGATGGAAAATTGTGGGACTTCTCAGCCTCCATAATCATGCAAGCCAGTCTCTCTCTATATATATATATAATTTTGTTTCTGCTTCTTTGGAAAATTCTGACTAATACAGTTTAATACATTTCTCAAGAAAAAGCTTAAACACTAATCTGAAAATATAAAATTAGAATATCTCCATATATTCATTTATTATTAATCCATTCATTAATTTCTATAGATACGAAATTTTTTTAACTGAGTTCAAACTTTGAGATAAGCTTCCTTCTAAATAAGAAGAGGGGGGGGAAAGAGAAATTCAATAAATAGCTCTTCCTTTAAAAGGGCTTTAGTCTAGTTAAGGATATGAGGCACAAAAGGAAATTAATTTGTAGCGCATATATAGCTCGGGAACCCAACTAAAGATGAGAAAGATCATGAGTGGGATGTGGGAGCACAGAAAAAATATAAACTTTATTGAATTCTTTTCTTTCCACTAACTTGACAAGTGCCCTCATTTGAGCCTCTATTATTTCAAACATTTATTGCAATGACCTAAAATCCTGCATCAGGGATGATTTCCCCTCAGCAGTGTGTGCTTGGTCTAAGCATCATGATCTCCTCTTGAGATGTGCCAGTATAGGAGCTACATTAATCAGTCATTATGATGTCTTGTGTTAGCTAGTATTTGTAGCTATATTTTTTACCCAAAGAACTTTTTCTATAAGAACATATGGGATCAGAGAAGATCATATTTTCCTCCCCATAGGAGAATCAAGTGATTTATTGTAGGAGTGTTCCACATCCTTGACAACCATTTTTGAGTGATTGTGGAAACAGAATCTACTTCCCACTTAAGGGAATAGCTTGCACACCAGTGAGTCCCTATTAGCTCTGGTATCCCTTAGCTTCAGCTACATCTTAAAGATCCTGAGCTGCCTTTGAGAAATGTTGTGACTTCCTCTTTTGTTGGCATCTTTAATCCCCAGGATCTATCAGAGATGTCTTGTTGTTCACAGAGCTACTGCATTGGAAAATCTTGAAAGTAACAATTTCCAAAAAAGACTCCATTCATGTGCAGTGGAGGGGAGAACATACTTATTCTCTGTCCTGAAATTATTTAAGAGTCAAAAGAACTTCAACTAACTAATATTTCAGAAATCACTAAACGAGTCTGAGGTCCTCATACCTATTACGGCTTCTAATCCAGCTCTTCATTCTGCTTTCATTTTTACAGCATGAGAACCTATTGGTTTTGAATTGTATCTTGCATAGATTTCTGTATTTTCATCATATTTTATAGCATGCTTGTAAAGTTACTTCTATGAAAAAAAAAAGTAAAGCTGAGAGAAATTCTAATTTTGCCTCAGGCCTTACAATGGCCATTGAAAGACTGAATTTAGAAAGAGGAAACCTGACTTTAAGCCAAATTTACTAGATTTTTAATGTACTTAGAGATTGCCATTTAGAGTTGCAATGAAATATGAACCTGGAGAGATCTCGGAAATTATCAAATTTAGGATATCCCAAAGAAAGTAATTTAAATCATTTCATCTGAGGGCCCTTATTAATGGTTGACAGCCAAGGATAAAGGATTACCTCAACAAATGGGCCTTGGATAAGCTCAGTGAAATAAAGGGAAGCAGATTCCTGTACCTTAGGACTTCTCAGGGATTTCAGCATATTAATGATTACACACTAAATGCAGATATAGGGGATATTGAAAACACTTTTTTCCCAGAATTGTCTGATCACAGAAATCTTTTGGGAATTGTATCTTGCCAAACACATTTTGCGAAACATAGATCTAAGCCAGATCTATTAATATGTAAAACAGGAAACTAAACCACAGAGAATAGGAGTGATTTATCCAAGGTCATCATACTGGTTAGCTCAGAAAAAGAGGATGAGAAGTGATCCCTGAATAACATTTGCCCAATATATGCCTAAAAAAATAAGCAGCCACATTTTACAGTCTGTGTAATGCTAATGAGAATCAAAGGAAATTTTCCTAGAATTAAATAAGGAATGATATGCAACACATATGACTTTTTCATATTTTTAAATATGTGCATCATAATCAAATGACAACAGAAAATCCTGAAAGAGATTATGGCAGTGGGGATATTACTCCTGCATTAAATACCTATTAGACATCTGGAACACAGAGGAGTAGCTTAATATCACTAGCATGATTATCCTCTCACATGTAAATTATTTAACAACAACCATGTGGCTGTAAAAGAACAGCTTCCTTATTCAAGTTTGTCAAAAGAGGATGAGCATAGAGGTCTATCTCTTGATCTAAATTGTAGTCATCATAGTCATTTTTCAGAGATGAAAACTGAGATCAAATTTGGGTAAATAACAAGGTTAAACAACTGGGTGGAGCTGAGACCCCAGGTCTCCATATATCTATCCTCAGCTTTGTTTCCCATCTTGTATGAGTGTGCCTAACAATGCCAAATTGCTGGAGGCGGCTCATAGGGTGACACATTCCATTCTGATTTAAAATTTTATTTGGTTTTCCATGAAAGAGAAGGATTCTAAAATAAGATGATTTTTCATGTCCTAGCAACTAGCGTCCCTATTCAGTTGAGCCAGAAAATTAGAACTATGGCTTTCCCCTCTGGTTAGGTTGAGAGAATAACAGCAGTCCACTTTATGCTTTGAATATAGCTCTTGCTGCTCTGCCACTGAGATTTCTTTTTTTTTAAAGGACATGTTTCTTTCTCTCCCGCCCCCCGCCTCTCTCTTTCTCTCTCTCTCTCTCTCTCTCTCTCTCTCTCTCTCTCTCTCCTCCTCCTCCTCCTCCTCCTCCTCCTCCTCCTCCTCCTCCTCCTCCTCCCTAATCTCTCCCCCTCCCCAATCTCAGGAGAAACAAGATTACCTTTCTCCCCAATCCTAGGCAGAGTTATCTGTCCTTGAGTGCACACCCACCACAGGAACAAAGTACTTTGGGGATGGCATCAAAAGATTTCAGAAATGACTGTCTCCAAAATAATAAGTGCATTACAACTCCAACAGAGAACATGTGGGATGTAGCCTTTGAATCACCTCTTTAAAAGCCCCTTGTTCCCCCTGATGGGAGAACCACAGCCTTAGGACAGGAATCCCCTGTGCTTCTCCTAGCTAGCAAAGCAATAAAACTTCTTTTTTCCTTTTTCTCAAAACTGTGTCCTTGTTATTAGATTGGCATCAGGGACAAGGACCAAGCTTTCAGTAATAAGAGGTAAAGTGTAGCTGATTATTGCATCCAGGATTCCTCAGACACAAATCCCTGTTCAAGAAATATTTCCATATAGTTCTTGCTCACCTCCCTTTCTAGGGGAAAAATAGCCTTTTCTTTCTCATCCATAAATGTTGTCTGTGTTGCAAAGCATAAATAAGAGCAGTAATCAGAAGAAATATGAAGATGATCTGGCTTGCAACAAAAGAACTGCAGATGGCATATGTAGCTCCTCCTCGTAATATACAGTGGAGGAAAACACTGAGGTTCATTTTGTTATTCTGATACTTTACTAAAGGGGAAAGAAATATCGAAGAGTATTGCTGCTCGGCCACTTGAACATTCATCTCTAGGCAGACTTGATGTCATCATGAAGGCTCACACCATAAGAGGAAGAACCACATTCACTCCATCAGCTTCACAATAACTGCCCTGTCACACTGCAGTTTTACATTCAGGAAACACCAGGTGAGAAGATGCAGCACACATTGGATTTATCTCACAGAAGATTAATTCTACCTTTTAAGCTTAGCAAACTTGTTGACTTTTTTTGTCCGAGTGTATGTACTGTATGGCATATAAATTTGACATATGAGGCAGAAATAGAAACTGTGGGTTTAGATATGTGCAAAGTCTATGGATTTTCACCAACTGAATGTGCCTGGGCAGTTAGCACTTAAAAATCAAGAAACAAACCGTCACTACACACTGATGTCATCTGCTTGCGTTCTCTTGCAGACAACAGGCCCCAATGCTACCCTCCCTGCTGGTAACACTCTTCCTACCTCTGCATCCATTTGGACTGTTTTTGAACTTTGCAAGAGTGTATACAGTATGTGCTCTTTAGTGCTTGGATTCTGTTGTTCAACATTTTGTGCATGCAAGTCATCAATATTATTCTGCATAACTACAGATTGCTCATCCTCCTTGCTCCGATATATTTCAATGTTGTGTGTTCACTGTTGAATACCACTTAGGTAGTTTCCAGTTCTTGGCTATCACCAGTAATGCTGGTGTGAACATTCTAGTGCTCACCTAATGACCTATAGGTACATGATAAGATAGGTGAGATATATTTTTCCAGGTGCATGTTCATTGAAATTGTACATGTGTTAGTTTAAAAAATATAATTCTTTGATCACTGTAGTTTTACTTCTGTTACAAATCATTTCAGTATTTTGTGCAGAACTATTTATGGGTTTATTCCTGTTCCCTATCCAGCTGTCTGTCCTTGTGTCAGTAATAGCGTTTCTATTTGCGAGTATATATTCTCTGGTTCTCTTTTTTATACTGGTTAACTTTTGGCCATCTGTATTTCCCTATAAATTCTATAATCAGTATGGTGTGAAAAAATAATGCTTATATCTTTGGAATGAAATTGAATTAGGAGAATTGACATTTTTGTGATATTGAGTCTTTAAGTTCACAAACTGAATATACCTCTCTAATTATTTAAATATGTATGCATTATTTTCAGTGAAGATTTGCAATTTTCAGAAAAGAAATTTTGCATATGACTTTTTTCTTTTATCAGATTTATTCCATTATTATGTTTTTGTGATATTACAAATATATACTTTTTTGCTGTTTTTGTTGAAAAATCATAAAATTACAAATTTTTGGTGTTTTGGTCTTATATTGTAACATATTGGTAAAATTACTTATTAATATTAAATTTGTATATCAGTTTGTTTGAATATGGTCATTAAACAGTTATTTATCTTTCATGGAACAATTACTTTATTTTTCTTTTGTCCATTCTTCTCCTTTTTCCTTCCTTGTCTTTGCACTTAATGTATCTTCAGTGAAATGTTAAATAAAAATATCAACATTGACTCTCCTTTACTTTGTTCTCAATAATAGGAACAAATTTTTCATTATTTTATTATTATGCATGATGTTTGATGCAGATATTTTTATAGATATGTCTTACATATAAGGAAATTATCTTCTATTCCTAGTTTGCTAAGAGTGTTATGATTAACACTGCTACGTTTGGCCAAAAACTTCAGCTCCATCTGTTAAGATGATCATATTATATGAAGTGTGTCATTGTGGTGTAGGGCTGAGTATGCTACATTATTGCACACACATACACATACTTGTATGTACAAATCAGGTCGAGCTTAATGCTTTTACAAACTCACCATCTATACTGATTTTATTAGTTGAGTTTTGGTTATAATAATAGAGTCATATTATGGGTTTAAAGGAATAAGGTGGAAGAAGCTGGAAAACTGAGTGTCTAAAATGGAATTTCACATCACAGAAATAATCACCTATCAGTCTGTCTGAAGTACTCAAGAAGGTGGTAAAGTTTAATTTACCTGGAAATGCTTTAAAATCCAAGTATTTCCACCCACTGATTTGGAACCATAAACAGAGTTCATGAATAGGTCTATGGGGAGTTTTATATCTGTAAAGCAGCTGACACCTCAGTGGATCCACTTACAACCATCTGGTGAAGGATTGAGGCCACTTTTTTAAAAGTAAGCAAAAGAACATCTGATAAAGAATAATTTAAAAAAATGATTTCTAAGCTCGGCGCCATGGTACCTGTCTATAATCTCTGCTTTTCTAGGGGCTGACAGTAGGATTGCAAGTTTGAGACCAGCCTGGACAACTTATACACTTTCTCAAACTAAGCAAATAAAGAGGGCTGGGGATATATATAGCTCACTGGTAGGGCACCACTGAGTTCAATCACCAGTACTAAAAAATTTTAAGAGAATGGTTACTAAAATAAGAGGGCAATTTCATCATGCTAAGTGCAGAATCCAACATAAAGATATAAAATTTTAAGCCACTCAATGACAGAGTTTTGGCATAAATTAAGCAAAATTGACAGAACTAAAAGGAAGAATAAAAAATTCCATAATTGTACTGTGCAACTGTAACAAACCTCTCTCCCTAGCTAATTGAACAGACCAAGAGAAATAAAATCCGTGTACTGCATTATACTATGACAACTTGACCAAGATTGAGATCTACCTGACTCAGAGTTATCTTTTCTGCATATTTTTCTGATTTATAAATGACCAATAGAGAAACTAGCATACAATGTGAAAGGTAAGAATGAAGAAGCCAACTTTTCTCTAGGGATTTTTTTTGACAATTAAACAAGGTGATGAATAGATTTGGAAATACCCAGCTTACTCTAGGTTTCCCCTCCACAAATCCCAGCTGTTCCTTTAGACTGATTACCCTGCTTTCCAATAGTGTCTCCTGGCAAAATATTTGATTATGAATATTTAGTAAGCTGCCAATAATCAGACAATGTGACAGATATATTCAGTGCTGTCCAAAGTATCCCAGAGGTGAAAACATGAGCTGAACCTCACATCATACCAGGATAGCAGAAGCACTGTACTTGGTGAGACTTTGTAGATTTTTAAAAGCAGGATATAGCACATTTGAATGTGTAAATTCAACCCATCTAACAAAGTAAAATGAGACTGATTATTGTTGTTTCTTGCAAATATGTAAGATGGAGGAAGCATTAGCCAGATCAATAACTTTTTACCAAGTGCAATGATCTGTGCTGATTTACTAAAGTAAATTTAAATGTGGAGTTTCCACCAAATTAGAGCCAATATAGTCTGTAGTCATTACCCAAGATGCATATGATTTATTCACTGGGAAAAACAGCAAGCTAAAGGAAGAGTGATAAATATCACTAACCCCGTATCTCTCAAATATTTATCCCTAATTACCCAGGGGATACATCATTGTTTATTGTTCACTATATTTTAATGAAAGGGAAACTTTTGTTTACTATATTGTAATGAAGTGCTCCTTGTTAGCACTTCCTCTTATAATGGCTCTCATTCCATGGGTTATAGGGTCCATATGGGAATTCCATCAGTTGTCAAGTACATCTACTTCAATCATATATTCAGGAATTAGAAAAATAGTCACAGTGTTGGTCTATAATCCAATTTGGCACACCGTTAATGGCATATGAACAAAGATAACCACAGTTGTAATTTTGAGTCATGAAAAATTAATGTAGATTTAGAGCTGGCTCAAATAACTGGGTTTTCCCCTTTGTGAAGTGCACAGTCACCAGAAAAAAGTGTCTTGGGACCCTTTGGGAAAGATTTAAAGCAAGATTTAAAGTGTATTCTGTAAGAAAGTGTCCCTGTTTGCAGATGACCTGATTTTATCTATAGCAAACCCTAAAGTCTCTACCAAAAATTCCATTAGAACCAGAAGATTAAATTCAGCAAAGTGTAAGTTATAAAAATCAACATACAAAATCAGTAGTATTTCTAAATACTAATAAAGAATTATTCAACAAGAGAATTAAGAAAATAACTCTCATTTACAATTATATTTCAACACTGTGTGTCAATTTAAGCGAGGAGCTAAAAGACCTATATACTGAAAACAAAAACACAGATGAAAGAAAATAGAATGGTGTCGTATTCATGGGTGGAAAGAGTTAATACTGTGACATTCACAGAACCCAAAGAAATCTAGGAATTGAATGCAATCTCTATTAAAAATCCCAATGTAATTTTTGGACAAAAATAGAAAAAAAAAGATCTTTATATTTGGACAGAACCACAAAGAACTCCAACATCCCAAAATAATCTTGAGCAAAAAGAACTAAACTAGAGACAACACCTAACTTAAAAATATACTACAAAGCTGTAGTAATTAAAACAGCATTGTATTGTAATAAAACCAGACACACAGATCAATGAAACAAAGCAATCCAGAAATAGCACCATGCATTTATAATCAAAAACAGACAATAAAGAAAAGACAGTTTCTTCAATAAATAGTGCTAGAAAAATCAAATAGCCATCTTCAGAAAAGTGAAACCAGATCCTTATCTTTCATCAGTTACAACTATCAACTGAAAATTAACTAAAGTGTATGATGGCAAGTCAGGAAATTACTAGAAGACAGCATAAGGAAAATGCTTCAGGACATTGACCTGGGCAAAGTTGTTTTGTGTATGACCGAAAAGCACAGGCAATAAAAACAAAAATTGACAAATAGGAATGAATCACACTAAAATGGTTCTATTAGCTAAGGAAGCAATCAACATAGCCAAGAGACAATCTACAGAATGAGAGAAAATAATTGCAAACTATACATCTGACAAGAGGTTAGTTAGTAGTCAGAATTTGTAAGGAACATAAACAACTCAATAGCAATCATCATCATCATCATCATAATCCCAATTAAATAGTTAGCTAAAGACACTCATATGGCCAACAGGTACTTGAAAAAAATGCTTAACATCACTAATCATCAGAGAAACACAAATCAAAATCAAAATAATATAAATTCACCTCACTGAATTTCTATTATCAAAAAAAGAAAAAAAATAACAAATGCTGGTAAGGATCCTCACAAGGAACTCCCACACCATTTTTTAGGGAATGCAAATTAGTAGGATCATTAGGGAAAACAGTATGGCACCTCCTTAAAAACTAAATATAGAACTACTATATGATCCAGCAATACCACAGGAGGTGTAGGCTTTGAGATCTGTTACACAGCAGGGAGATTACAGTCAACAATAATATGTTGTAAATTTCAAAATAACTAAAAGTAAATTTGAAATGTCTCACCCTAACAAATGATAGGCAAGTGAGATGACAGGTATGTTAATTGCTTGATTTAGCCATTCCAAACTGTTTACATGTGTCAAAACATCACACTATATTTTATAAATACATACCATTATAATTTGTCAATCAAAAACTAATATCAGTAATATATTTTGAAATATAAAGTACATAGCTGTAGCAATACTAACAAAGTCTCCTAAATAAGTGAACTTGGTTAAATCTGGGAATGAGGACAGAGGTCATGACTCTATTGTGGCAATTTAAGACAGAGTTTTGGTCAATGAACAAGAAATGTTTCTGCTGTGTGGATTTTAAAATATATTCCAGCAGGCTTCCATCTACATAATTCCCAGGAAAATTGTGATCAAGCAGCCACACCAATAGATCTTTGAAGTCCCAAATCATCCTGATTAGTGGTACTTTTCTGCACCTTTCCTTTAGCAGTAGTGCGTTTCCTTTGTCTGAGGCACTTACTTGCTGCTACCCTGCTTCTGCCACTTCAGGTCACCATCAATGCCAGTATAATGAGAAAGCCCATTAAATGGAAGGAATTTTCCATGGTCATACCTGCCCTGTAAACATACAGTATGTTAAGGCTGAATGTACTCTGTCTACTAATATGTTTACCAACTGCTAAGTGAAGGACCTGTCTTCTCAACCTTTGCAGGGAATACACAATTAAATCCACCCACATTCCTGGCTCCCTCTTCCAAAACACATTTCTTCTGGTGGAAATTCAGATGGAAAATGCAGAGTTTTATTCATTGTGTCCTCCCTGTATACCCACCCACCCATATACTTCTTTTCCAGAACCTTTTTATTATTGATTATTTAATCATAGTCCTTTAATTTCTCTTAGCAAACAAGTGAGTCATTTGTCACTCTCCAGGATTCCTTGGGCTATCCTCTTTCCCCTGACAAACTGCATTGCCTAGACTTGACCCACTGAGAGAACTTCTTCTCTTATGATATTTCAAGGCCAGACCACTTCCTCCACTGTTGAATCTCTACCATTCAGAATCTCCCAGGAGCTGTGGCTGTGAGGAAAAACCATAGTGAGGATGGTGGGTCACATGGGTGAGCAGACCTCTATTCGTGTAGCTTCTTTATACAATTTTGTTTTGCTCAGGGTCAATTTTCAAAATACCACTTAAATTCTAAAATAGGTTGATACTGGCCCTGCCTGATCTTAAGATTTGGGGTATGAAAGCTCTCAGCCATGATGGAGAGCACTGGTTGCATATTCACTTCATCTACCATGGTCAGTAAATTGATTGCTATCATGGAGTAGTAGCTCTCAGGAGCTGGTATTAAATGCTGACTGATTTTCTGAAGGAAAACATGACTTTTCCCCAGGACCCTAAGGGTATGACTTCCTTTTTGTGTCTCCATTCCTGCACACTGTCTTTATCTACCCAATGTAGATCAACTACTATGGTAACTTTTAGGTCATATTATTCAAGAGATAAGGCTGATTCTATTACAGTCTGGACCTAATGCAGAGCTTTCTTTCTCTAGCGTTCAGCAAAATGGAAGCTATCAGTTTCACCTTGTAAATAAAACAGCAGTATTTCTAAATGCAGGATTTGCAACTTCAATTGTTATAACAAGTTCTGTGTTCCATTTTAGTGATGAGATGCCAAATGCAATAACTTCTTGCTTACTTAGGAGAGATGGTCTTCATGTCCCAAATGTCTTGAGCCCTAAAACCTTACATAATATGGAAGGCCTTACATGAGGAGTACATGTGTCTTACTAGGGCCTCTAAAGAACTTGATACTTAAGGTTCAGTAGGTCTAAGATTTTTAATATAGTTGATCACCATATAGTTTTAATATAGTTGATCACCATATAGGTCTTTGGAAAAGCCAGGTGATTTAGGCTTTTTTGAGCTACCCTATAATAGAGAAGAATAGAGTGAAGGTTTATCATTTTATATCCCAGATGAGTGTGATCCTCTTCTGATAATACCCTGTTATGATGAGTGTTGTATATAGTAAATACACTAATCAATAGACAAATTTTAAGTATCAAAGGTCGAGCTGATTAGTTCTCATTTAAAAAAATCACATCTAGTTCAGCAGCTACATTTGAAGCTGTTAATTAATTAAGTTTGCAGTTGTCTAGCAGTACTAACTATTTCCTGGTTTGGGGGGCAGTTATACAGATGAATTTAAAAAGAGAAATAATGGGGACCACCATTCCTGTACCTTTTTGGTTATTTAGAAAATGACATTAATCTCTGTAATTTGATTTAATTAGCTAAAATATATTTTCACAACATTTCACCTTTCCTATAACAATAGCTATTACTTCAACATGTCAATGAACCAATGTGAGGTTTCTGCCAATTTTTAATTATGTCCATTGCAATTAAGTATTGTGTTACTATCTGAGCCAGAAATCCATTAATTATTTGACTTCTATGAGCTGTTTATCAGGGTTTCCTAATGGTACTATGGTTTTCCCAAACATCTGAGTTTGTGTAACAACCTAAAATACTGTCATATGACATCAATTTCCCAGCATTGAAAGTCAATATTTGTAAACCAGTGAAATGGCTAAGATGGAGTTGAGGCCTGAATTCTATTTATTACATAAACCTCATTTGCTTTGCTAGATTAAAAGGAGCTTGTATTAGACAGGCTCTCTAAAAACACAGAATCAATAGGATATCCAAAATATGCAGGGTGAGCCAACAGACTCAGTCCCAGGCTAGAGCCCCAGAAAGAGATGATGTTGCCATTCAAGTCTGAAAACTATCACTGGAAGATTCCTTCTTGCTCCAGGGAGGTAATTCATTTGTTCTATTCAGGTCTTAACCTATCTGGATGAAGCCTATGCACATTATGGAGGGAATATGCTTTATTAAGTTTACTAATTTAAGTATTAATCTCACCCAAAACACCCTCATAGAAACATCCAGAATAATGCCAACATATTTGGAAACTGTGTCGCAGCAAATTTAACATATAACGCTGACAAACACTGAGCCTTATGTCATTTTATTTTCATATGTATTTGTGAAGCCAACCACTGTGTCTAGTATTCTTGAATGACATTTTGGTGATTGAAGGGAGAGAATAACTTTTTAGAGAGAATAACTTCTGTTACATTTGCTGCACCATTTGATTTTTATCTTTTATTGTTTTTCTTATGTTGGCTTTGCCTCTCTTTCAAACGGTGTGTTCCGTATCTGAGAATTGGCTTAGATCTAGAATCTAGGCAAGGTGTTGTGATCGTTATTGGTGTGGCTGATAGAGCATGTAGTTTTTCTTGGGTTCAATATAGGCACCTGGGTTGCTGACAAGGAATTCCATATATACCGCACATATAATAAAAGAGATAAAGAATAGATTAACAGAAGCAAAATGCTTCTCCAGGCCCATAGGCTTCAGAAGAATTGAAAAGATGAATGTTCACAAGGAAGTTTCACCAAATATCCCCATCCCAATTCTAAATATTCCACTTATTCCTTATCATGGCCCTGACATTGGTTTGAAGGACTGACCAAGTCTGCAAATTCAGCCTTCTCTCATATGCTGCTACTTCTACAAGCAAGTCCTGTCCTGGTAGTCACTATGTTTTGCTCTCTGGTTGCTGATGGAGAACACTTTAAATGCTTCCATGTAAACCACCAGGATTTGATAGATTGCTTTAAATTGAAAACTGATCACATTGCCATTTTCCCTCGTTAGTGCTTTAGCAATAATAATCACTTTACTCCAGTGCCCTTATAATTGCTATTTTCTTTGCACCTCATACATTCCATAGAAACTGTACAACCTCTTCCATCATTATCTCACCCCACTTCAACATAAATAACCTCTGCAATACAAAGGCTATAGCCTGCCAGGGGCTATCAGCACTCAGTCTCCCCTGCAGTGCCATCTTCACCAGCTGTGAGTGATCCAACTCCAGAATCTGACTCTTAGAGTGTCTTGGGTCACATTTTCTAAAGGACCCTCCAGAGTTACAGGACATATTTAAGTGGTTCATGGTCTCTGGTGAAACTATTAAGTGAGGAGCATACAGCAAAGGAAGAAAACAAACAAAAAAACTAGAACCCTCTTTTCCTGAAGCTCTTTCCTCAATCTAATCACATGAAAATTTCCAGGGTCTAAGTTCCTGAGAGCTTGCCCCATCTTGATAAAAGAAAACTAGGATTTTTGTATTTCCTTACCTAGAATTTATCGATGATGAACTGCCTTAGAACAGAGTGAGTGGTATGACCCAAAATAATTTCAGGATCTTCATAAAAGCAAAGTGCATCCAGCACCAAAGGGCATACTCTGAAGAAAATCATGGATGGAAGCCATTAAGAAGAAAGATCATAGAAGATGAAATAAGGCTGGGGAAGACAAGGAAAGGGAATCCAAGGGAATCTGTGAGGAGCACCAACCATCTACTCTTTCTCCATAGATTTCCCAAGACTCTAGAATGCTGGCATATCTTTGCTGAAGGTGTCACCAATGATGCAATTTTTCCAAAGGAACTGTCAATTGGCTTGGTGTCGTGGCATTTCTGTATCCTCCTCCCTTCTGCTAGTGATGGTCTAAATTTGGGGGCCAATGGCTATATGCTGGACTGGTAGTCAGTGACGGGTATGATCCAATTGAAGTGGTATCAACCTAAGACAGGAGGCTGACGCCTAAAGGTCAGTTGCCTAAAGGTCAGTTTTCCAATGACGGGTAAGAACCATATGTTGAATTGGACAACCTACCAGGCACGGTCCTTAAGCCACATTAACCTCACTCCCCCACTGGCACCAAGGCCAAATTTTGGGCCAACAGAGGTGAGGCAAAGAACCTCACCCCCCCACTGGTGCATAGACCTATCCACAAGTATGGCTGTATGCTGGACCGGTAGTCAGTGACAGGTATGATCCAGTTGCAGTGGTATCAACCTAAGACAGGAGGCTGACGCCTAAAGGTCAGTTTTCCAATGACGGGTAAGAGCCATATGTTGAACTGGACAACCTACCAGGCACGGTCCTTAAGCCATATTACTTGTTGTTTAATTAATCAGAAGGGGGGAGATGCTGGGAGCCATCAGCCAAGTAGGTATGACAATCTCCTTACAAGCTTACTCCCATGCTGTCTAGTGGAAGGACTTCTGAAAGGTGACCTTGCTCAAGAACCAGGGCAGTTTAGCATAATAGGAGATTAGGGTGTTCCCCCTTTAGAATAGGGCAGTTTAGCATAATAGGAGATTAGGGTGTTCCCCCTTTAGAATAGGGCGTATCCTGCTACTGAGTTCCTCTTGAGTTCTTAGGGTCAGACAGTATATTTTTGGAGACAGAAGCCCAGGAGTAGTGGATTTGGGCAGAGTGTGGATTAGGGCAGAGAGTGGATTTGGGCAGAGAACGTGGATTCCCCCAGAACGTGTTTGTAGACGGCCGGTGTGAGTTCGGGAATAAAGAATTGCTGTTTGAATCTACAAGCTCTGTGGTGGCTCGTGATTTGTGCCCAGCCAGAGACTGCGGCACAGACTAATTCTGATGTCTAGTAATTTGCATGCCATCAAACAATTTTTACATTCATTGTATCTGTGCTATTCACAATATCCAAGTCAGGTAGGCAGAATAGACATTATCTCTAGTAAGGAGGAAACATTGTTAAGAGGTCTTTAAATTAGTTAATTTCCACAGTTGGGACCCAGATTGTGAAAGATGCTGATTTTCTAATCAGTTAGTAAGTCTTAATATATACTTGAGCATTCCTAACACTGGTTATTCACCTGCCCAAAGAAGTTTTCTAATCTATGATACTTTTTACCAGTCATGTCAATATTCTATCACAAGCATTGAAAATTCATGTGATCAACAATATGTCAGAAGACACAAGTGACTCCCAAGAGGAATAGAGCACTTTCTTCTTCTTTAGAGGGTTTATATCCATTATAAGTTGGGTTATGTCCTCAAAAAGAGGTATTGAAGACCTAAATTCAAATACCTGTGACTGTGACTTTAATCAGAAAAAGGGTCTTTGCAAATTAATCAAATTAAGATATAGTTCCATATAATTTTATTAAAAATTATTTTTTAAAAAAATCCAAAGATTTGAAAAGCTATCTGGAATTGGGATGTGTTTTAGGCAACACTCTTCAGGGTGGACCTTAATCCAGTCTGACTGGGGTTCTCATTATTATAGCTGGGTAAAGAGAGAACACAGGAGAATTCCATGTGAAGACAGAACACAGATGCTTCTGCAAGCCAAGGCAAACTAGAATTGATGGCCTCCACCAGAAGAGATGCAGGGAGAGTCTTAATCTCAGACTTCAGAGGAATTATAGCTCTGCCAAAACCCTGATTTCAGACTGTTAGCCTCCAGAATTGTCAGATGATAAATATCTATTACATTCGTGGTACTTTGTTATGGCAGTCCTGGAAACTAATATATGTCCTACGTGGAAATTCAAAATCAATGCTCATGATATAAAG
Source organism: Callospermophilus lateralis (assembly GCF_048772815.1). Classification (NCBI taxonomy): domain Eukaryota; kingdom Metazoa; phylum Chordata; class Mammalia; order Rodentia; family Sciuridae; genus Callospermophilus; species Callospermophilus lateralis. The sequence continues at coordinate 24,026 of NW_027514587.1, forward strand.
GTGATTGCAAGTTTGAATTTTGTGTAAAGAAGGAACATTAGAAGGCCTGTTTTGGGATCTTGAGTCCACAGGCTCTAGGTTGTAACTTTGCATTAATCTTTTGTTCTCCTTGAATCATAAGTTCTTCATAAGAGATATTTCATTCATTCCTCAGGCTGAAAGCTAAATCAAGCAGAGGGAGCAGTCAACAAAGATAAACAGTATTACCAATTTAAGTTTTGTTTTAACTTTAGGAGAGAGGCTAACATGATTCTTTTGAATGCCAATTCTCCATATAATTTTGTTAAAAAATATTTTTAAAAATAATTTAAAGGTTTGAAAAGCTATCTGGAATTGGGTTGTGTTTTAGTCAATAATCTTTAGTGTTTTAGTAAATACTGTTTCATTGCTGTTACTACAAGACCTGACAAGAACAATTTTAAGAAGTAAAAGTTTATTTGGGGGCTCAGAGGTATCAGTCCACAGACACCTGTTTCCATTCCTCCAGGCTTGAGGTGAGGCTGAATATCATGGTGGAAGATTGTAGCAAAGGGAAGTTTCACATTATGATCAGAGAGCAGAGAGAAAAATTTTACTTGTCAGATAAAAAATATATCCAGATAAAAAATATACACCCAAAGGCACATTACCAATGACCCACCTCCTCCAGCCACACCCTACCAGCCTTCAGTTACCACCCAGTTAATCTCATCATCCCATCAAGAGGATTAATCCCAGATTAAGTTAAGGCTTTCCTAACCCAATCATTTGTCCTCTAAACCTTCTTGCACTGTCTCACACATGAGCTTTTTGGGGACTTCACATCCAAACTCTAACAGGTTGTATTTAATGTCTCCTTGCAAGTCCCCAGAGTCTGATGTTTGGTTGGTTAAGAGCTCTTGTTTAACCGACATGCACAGGTACACCTGGGTGGTATTAAAGAGCAGACAGATATAAAATGAGAGGGGAATATTGCTAAGACATTTGCACCTGGCAACCCATCAGGAAAAAGCCAATCACATTAAGGAGAATGAAACCTAAGCAGATTTGTTGGAAATTCCTTATGTCATTGGAATATTTCACCAAGTTTCAGTGTACAAAAGAGAAACATTTGGATCACAAGAGCTCCTAGAAAGTGGAGAATTCTAAATATATCCCCAGCCAGCTCAGGGTGTAAGTTTTGTTCCATAGCCAGTTTGAGAGTCTTATTTCAAATAAAAGCTTTTACTCAATCTGTAATGAATTGAGATTCCAGCAGGTAGAACTCATAGAGGGAAATTGCTTCTGCAATGATATATGATTCATTCATTCACATCTCTGAGCTATTTAGAGGAAATAATCCATGGGATTTTATCATTAGTTTAAAAGCTATTGCAATATTTTTTTGTCAGCATAATTTTAATACATGTTAGAGCATTAGTAAGAAAAACATGTTTGAAAAAGCATCTAACTCTTTCCATATTGCTAAAATTAGGATTTCAGAGACTTTTTAAAAAATATTTTCATTTGCAACCAGTTGCATGGATAAGCTTAAGAAGAGTCAATCCTCTCCTATGTATGTGATAAGATTTTATTCCTCCTGCTAAGTCCTCTATCATAAAGACAAGTCTGATCTGGGGATAGCTGTAGAGGATAATGGCCAGGTTTTTTCCTGAAAGCTGCTCTGTGATTGGCCACCTGGATAGGAAAGCTGTGTTTCTAGTTCCATATGATATCTGAGCTACTCATTTAAGTTTAGTATGAAATTCAAGTTATTTCTCTAATTGTTTTTATAATAGAACAAAAAATCATATTTATGAAGGAAATATTAAAACACTTGGAAAATAAGTGAGGGAAAAGTTCTGTCTACTTGACCTATCTGCCTACTTGACGTATCTCATAGGTTTTCCTATGAGATGAGATGGTTGAAATGCTTAAAAGGAGCACAGAAATAAATATCGAAATAAATAAATACTGAAAGAAGAAAATGAATAAATATTGAAAGAAAATTAATCAAAGCTTAATATGGCAGGTATTGCTTTAGATAAACAAAAGCATATTCAACTTGTATTGTACATTTTCTTTATTCTGCTTTGCCTTTCCTGAATACTATATTGATTAGCCTACATCGAGTGAAGTGGGCATTTTTTTTCATCTCTAAACTGTTGCAATACTATTTTAAGTTTGTATTTTAAAGCATTTTACACTTGAATTTTGCTTTTATGTATTCTAAATATCTTAAATTTACACTTGGAATACTTTGCCCAGTTACAATTAAGATAGTAGGTTTGAAACTCCCAATTTTCTGTTTATTGTGGTCAGAATATTAATATGAGACTCATCTTCCTAGCAGACTTTTAAGTGTACAAAAATATTGCTGAGCAATGGCAATGATGTTTTGGTGCAGATCAAAAGAACCTACTTTTCTTGTACAACTGTAACTTCATATAGCAGTTCCTCATTTCTCCCTATCCCCAGTTCTCAGCAAACACTATTCTACTGTCTTTTTCCATGAGTTTGACTATTTCATTTTTAAAAATTTTATAGAATTTACTAATTAGAGTCAAACATAAAATTTTTACATATTAATGGGGTACCATGGAATGTTCCAATACATGTTTACATGGTGCAATATTTAAATCAGATTAAACATTTGTCTCCTCGAACATTAATAATTTATTTTTAAATGTTTTTAATAGTACCTTATAGAAATATATCATATTGGGGTTCATTTTGCATAATCATACATTCATGGAATAAAATCTGCTGCACTTCAATCTCCAGTACTTCCTCTTTCCCTCCCTTCCTCTCTCCTCTTATTCCCCTTCCTCTACTATAAGGGCCATTCTTATTTATTTACTTTTTATAATTGGTGCTTTATAGATGTACATAAAGGTGAGATTCACTGTGGCATATTCATTATTATTATATATCATTATTCATAGATGTTTGTAGCATAATTTGGTCAATTTCATTCTGTAATTCCTCCCTTTTCAACTCTCTCTCATCCCCCTTAATTCCTTTCCCCTATTTCACTCATTTCCCTGCAATTTTCAAGGGCTCCCCACACATTGTTTTCCCTTATTTTACTTTTTGTTCCCTTTCTTTTTGCATATCATGGAAAACATTTGATCCTTGACTTTCTGAGCCTGGCTTATTTCATAATATTCTCCAGTTCCATTTATGTACCAGCAAATGCCATAATTTCATTCTTTATAGCTAAATAAAACTCCATTGTGTCACATTTTCTTTAACCATTTATCTATTGATGCGCCCCCTAGGTGGGTTTCACAACTTGGCTCTTGTGAATTGTGCTGCTATAAGCATCAATGTTCTTATATCACTGCAGTATGATGATTTTAGTTATTTTGAATAAATACAAAGGTGTGAAATGGCTTTGGTTTTTTACAATGTTAGATATGTTCCTGTTATCCCTAGTTTTTCTAGTGTTTTGAACATGAAGGTGTGCTGTATTTTGTCAAATGCTGTTCTGCATCTATTTTGATGATCATACGATTCTTATCTTTAAGTCTATTAATGTGACAAATTATATTTATTGATTTCTGTATGCTGAACCAACCTTGCATCCCTGGGGTGAACCCTATTTGATCTTGGTGCTCCATCTTTTGATATGTTTTTGTATTCGATTTACCAGAATTTTATTGAGAATTTTTGCATCTATATTCATTAGGGACACTGGTCTGAAGTTTTATTTCTTGATGTGTCTGGTTTTGGAATCAGGGTGATATTGGCTTCATAGAATGATTTTAAAAGTGTTCCCTCTTCGTCTATTTTATGAAATAATTTGAGGTTGTGGGAAGCCACCCCTGAGCTATTTGAGCATCTTCACTTGGCCTTGGATTCAAGGAGATTTTGGTTTGGTATTGCAAGCTTTTGTGGCTCCTCCCACTTAATGGATTATGCAATGCACGTGACCTCTATCTTCACTTAGCTAGGAAGACTGATCTCATAGCTCTGGGGTTGGGCGTGACTGGACAGCTCACTTGCTGAGAGCCATTAGCCAAGTAGGTATGACATTTTCCTTGCCAGCGTACCCCATGTTGCTTAGAGGAAGAACTCATGGAAATGGACTTGCCATGAACATTTTGCAGTAACATTGCATGTAAGGTGACCTTGCTCAAGGACCAGGGTGGATCCGGGTTTAGGGCGGATCAGGGTTTAGGGCTCTCCTTGGGTTTAGGGCGGTTCCAGGTTTAAGGTGTACCCTGCTGGGAATAGGGCGTATCCTGCTGCCTCAGGCGTGCTCGCTGCTGGAGTTCCCATTGAGTTCTCCAGGGATTCAGAGAGTATTTGGGATCCAGAACGTGGAACTTGGCAGAGAATGTGAAGTGCCACAGAACGCGATTGTAGAGTGTCGGTGTGAGTTCGGGAATAAAGAATTGCTCTTTGAATCTACAAAGCTGTGAGTGGCTTGTGATTTTGTGTCCAGCCAGACTGCGGCACTCACTTCCTACCTTAATTGACTAAGAACATTCTGTAGAAAGCCTTTGAAGTTCCCCCACATAAATAAAGCCAATGGGGCTCTCACTCTCTTTCCAGTGTGGAAGCTCAACACTTAAGGTTGAAGAGCTGTCCTGTTCTTTGCTCTTTAAAACTATTTTCTGTGTCATGTGATTTTTCACCATGTTTCTCAGCCAGCCCACTCCATGCAGGGGAACCCAGCAAGGTTGAGGAGAATTGGTATTAGTTCTTTAAAGGTCTTGTAGACCTCAGCTATGTACCTATCTGGTCCTGGCCTTTTCTTGGTTGGTAGGCTTCTGATGGTGTCTTCTATTTCATGGCTTGAAATTGATCACTTTAACTGTGCATATCATCCTGATTCAGTTTCAGCAAATCATATGATTCTAAAAATTTGATGATGCCTTCAATATTTTTTTATTTTATTGGAGTACAGATTTTCAAAATAAAATTATCTTTTTTTAAAATGTCTTTTTTTAGTTGTAGATGGACACTATACCTTTATTTAATTAATTTACTTTTATGTGGTTCTGAGGATTAAACCCAGGGCTTCATACATGCAAGGCAAGGCCTCTACCACTGAATCAGAGCCCCAACACTCTAATTATCCTCTGTATTTCTGTAGTGTCTGTTGTGATATTCCCTTTTTCATCACATGTGTTAGTACTTTGAGTTTTCTCTCTCTTTCTCTTTGTTAGCATGGCTAAGGGTTTGTCAATTTTATTTATTTTTTCAAAGAACCAACTTTTTGTTTTGTCAATTTTTTCTTTTGTTTCACTTTCATTGATTTCAGCTCTGATTTTAACTATTTCCTGTCTTTTATTGCTTTTAGTATTGATTTGCTCTTTTTTATCTAGGGCTTTGAGATGTAATGTTAAGTAATTTATGTGTTGACTTTTTCTTTTAAGAAATGAAGTCCATGCAATGAACTTTCCTCTTAGTATTGCCTTCATAGTGTCCCAGAGATATTTATGTGTTCTATCAGTGTTCTCATTTACTTCTAAGAACTTTTTAATCTCCTTTTTGATGTCTTTTGCAACCCATTGTTCATTCAATAGCATATTATTTAGTCTCCAGGTGTTGGAGTAGCTTGTATTTTTTATTTTGTCATTGATTTCTAATTTCATTCCATTATGATCTGATAGAATGCAGGGTAGTATCTCTACTATTTTGTATTTTCTAAAAGTTGCTTTGTGGCTTAATATATGGTCTATTTTAGAGAAGAAAATGTATTCACTTGTTGATAGATGAAATATTCTATACATGTCTGTTAAATCTAAGTTATTGATTATATTATTAAGTTCTATAGTTTCTTTGTTTAATTTTTGTTTGAAAGATCTATCCAGTGGTGAAAGAGGTGTGTTAAAAGCACCCAGAATTATTTTGTTGTGGTATATTTGACCCTTGAACTTGAGAAGAGTTTGTTTGATGAACTTAGATGTTTTCTTGTTTGGGGCATATATATTTATAATTGTTATGTCTTGTTAATGTATGGTTCCCTTGAGCAGTATGAAATGTCTTTCTTTATGTCTTTTGATTAAATTTTGCTTGATGTCCACTTTATTTGATATGAGGATGGAAACTCCTGCTCGTTTCCAAAGTCTGAATGAGTAGTATGATTTTTCCCAACCTTTCAACTTCAGTCTGTGGAAGTATTTTCCTATGAGATGAGTCTCTTGAAAGCAGCATATTGTTGGGTCCTTTATAAAAATTCAGTCTGCAGGTCTATATCATTTGTTTGGTATGTTTAGAGCATTAACATTCAGGGTTATTATTTGGCATGATTTGTTTTCCCAGTCATTTTTGTGTATTTTTGGTATTTAACTCGACTTGATTTCTCCTTTGATTGGTTTTTCCTTTAGTGTAATACCTCCCTTTGCTGATTTTAATTGTTTTTTATTTTCTCCTCATGGAATATTTTGCCAAGGATGTTTATAATACAAGCTTTCTCGTTGTAAATTATTTTAACTTTTGTTAATCATAGAAGGTTTTTATTTTGTCACCTAATCTAAAGCTTGATTTTGCTAGATATAAGATTCTTGGGTGGCATCAATTTTCTTTCAGTGTTTGGCATGTGTTTTCCTAGGATCATGTAGCTTTCAGAGTCTGGGTTGAAAAATCTGCAGATATCCTTATAGGTTACCCCCTATATGTAATCTGATTCCTTTCTCTTGTGGCTTTTAAAATTTTCTCCTTATTCTGTATGCTAGACATTTTCATTATAATGTTATGATTTTGTAGATTTGGTATCCTATAAGCCTCTTATATTTTATTTTTCAATTCCATCTTCATGTTTGAAATTTTTTTTGATTATTTTTTTATTGAATAGATTGTTTATTCCTTTGGTTTGAAACTCTATGCCTTCCTCTATCCTAATAATTCTTAGATTTGGTCTTTTTATATTATCCCACAATTCTTGAATGTTCTGCTCATGGTTTCTTACCATCTTCACTGTGTAGTCAACATTCTTTTCAATATTATATATTTTGTCTTCATTGTCTGAGGCCCTGTCTTCTAAGTGATCTAATCTGTTGGTGGTGCTTTCTGTTGAATACTTAATTTGATTTTTTGTTTCTTTCATTTTTAGAATTTCTAGTTTTTTTTTTAAGAACCTCTAGCTCCTTATTAAAATGTTCTTTTGCTTCCTGTATTTGCTTATGTAGCTCTTTATCAAAGTGATCTTTTGCTGCCTGTATTTACTTATGTAGCTCTTTATCAAAGTGGTCTTTTGCTGCCTGTATTTGCTCTGTCATCCTTTAATTCACAGAAGTTTTTAACTATATACGTCGTGAACTCCTTCTCTGTCATTTCTTCTGTTTTGCTAACCCCAGATTCTAATAATGTAGGATCTTAGTTTGTTGAGACACTTTCTTCCCTTGTTTTTCCATGTTGTTCATGTGTCTTCCCTTCTAGGACTGTGGATCTGAGGCATTAAATTTTTATCCTATAGGCTTATAGTGTCCCTGCAGGGTTCCAATACTTCTCCTTGATATTTCTTCTAAGCCCAGCTGGTGTTCCAAGCTGGGACTTGCTCCAACTAAAGATGGCAGCAAATGTGTCCCATGATGGAGGTGGCTGCTTTAGCAATGGGGTACTGGGTCAGGTACGGGGAAAGTGGCAGTGGGCCTCATCTTCAGACATGCAGCTCTGTGGTGTGCAGTGCTGTAGTTGGCAGCTGTCTCCAGAACCTGTGCCATGTCCCCAGGTGCAGGCTACTGCGTGTAGGGGACTATGGCAGGGGTTGCTGTGTCCCAAGATGGAGGCAGCCAGGGGAGCACCATGTTGGTAGATGAGGGTCCACACAGGTGTGGAGGCCATAGTTTTTGTGTGTAGACAACTGCCAGGTGTCTGTTTAGGGAGGTGACTGGGGTTCCTGTGTGGGTGGGCAGCCAGGAATCCTATGCAGGAGCTGATGCCTGTGGTCATGCTCAGCCACCTGGAGGACATGCATGGATGAATGGTCGGGAATCCCGCACTGACTCTGAGACCTGGAGACTTGTGGGGCATGGTGACTACTCAAATCTCAGGTCCCAGAGCAACACAAAATGCAGCCTTTCCCTAGCCCACCATCTTGGATCCACCCTTTTATCAGTTTTAATAACTTTTCAAATATTAGATCTTCAAACATTTATCCCTACCCTCTCTTTTTTCCTTCTATGATTCTATTATTTATTTATTTATTATTGATCTTACTATTAATGTTTTATCTAAGAATCTTTGCCTGACATACATTTATCTCTATGTTTTCATCTAGTATTTGTATAATTTTAAAATGTCCCATATGTATCTATTTTCCATCTAGAGTTAATTTTTATATGGTATGAGGTATGGGCTATACATTCTCTTTTTAAACACAAACATAACCATGTAACCATCTGTTGCATACTATTCTCTCATTGACTTTGTACATTTACTAAAAATCAATTGACAAATAAGTATGAATCAATTTCAAAACTCTGCTTTTTTTCTATTTTGCTTTATTTATCTTTTTAACTTTAGGCTAACAAAAAACTATCTTAATTGTTATGGTTTGTATGGAGAATGTCCCCCAAAAGCTCAAATTTTACACTTTTGGTGCAGCAATGTTCAGTGGGTTTGGGAGAGATGATTAGATTATGAATACTCTGACTCTACTGACTGATTAATCCATTGAGAAATTCAAGTTTAATGGACTATTGGAAGGTAGTGGGAACTGTAGGTGGTAGAACCTAGTTGAAGGGTGTGGGTCTTTGGGAGTGTGAACTTAGAAACTACATCTTGTTCCTATTTCTCTTTATTTCTCTGTTCTCTATTTTCTGGTAGCCATGATTTAGGCAGCTCACCACCACCATGCCCTCTCTACCATAGTGTTCTGCCTCCCCACAGGCCCATATCATGGAGCCTGTGAAATGCAGATGAAAAATTTCTACAACTATGAACCAAAATGAATATTTCTCCCTTCTATTTGTTGTTCTCAGGTATTTTGTCAGGGACAAAAAGCTAACACATTTATTATTTAACTATGTTTAAAATGTCTTCATGCCAGGTGATATAAAGTCATCAAAAACAAAACAAAACAAAAAAAGTCTCCCCTTTTCAAAGTGTACAGGCTATTCTAGACCCTTTGCATTTTTTTCCTGAATTTCAGGAAAAAAAAAACTTTTAAATTTCTAGCAACCCTTGCTTTCTTGGATTTTTATTGGAATTGTGTTGAACATATAAATTTGCAGAGACTTGACAACATCATCATCAACTATACCAATTCATTTATGTGGTATATCTCTTCATTTATTATTTAGTATAATTTCAATCACCTATATTTTATTGTTTGCATTGTATAGATTTTGCACATCTTTTATCAGATTTAAGCATTTCATACTTATAGTCATTCTGAATAGAATTTTGAATGTCAAACTTTAATTTTCCATTCTATTATATAAAACACAATTAGATATTTTTGTATATTGATTTAGTATTAAGAAGTCTTACTAAGCTCATCTTTTAGATCAGTAGCCCTTTTTTTAGATTTAATAAATGTTTCAAGATAGGAATTCATATGTTCTCTTAATAAAGTCAGTTTTAATTCTTAAGTTTCCAACCCAGATTTCTCTCTTTCATTTCATTGCTTTACAATACTAGTTCAAACCTCTAGTAATAAAAGTAAAGAGATCATTAAGTTTCACCACTAAATATAATAAGAGCTCAATGGTTGGTCAAGGATGCTCACCACCAGGTTGAGGAACTTTCTTTCTATCACCACTTGAATCAGAGACTTTATCAGGATTAGATTCATTTTTTTTCTCCACTGATGTGATTTTTAAAATTAAAATAGAAAATTATCTGTATTATTTTAATCTTAATGCAATCTTGGATAATGACTATACATGGTCATGATGTGAGCTTATTTTAAAATTGTTGTTGAATTACATTTGTTAATATCTTGCTAAGAAATTTTTCATTTGTGCCCATGAGAAAAATTGTAGTTTTATTTTATAACATTATGTAGTTTTAGTATCAGAATAATGCTGAATGCTTGCCTCATTTAATGATTTGGGGAATATGAAGTACTTTCTCTTTTCTTTTTATCTAGATTCTATTTCTTTTTCAATAAATTGACATTATTCTTCCCTAAATATTTGAGAGTATTCACCAGTGAAGCCTATGTTCCTGGAATTTCCTTTTGGGAAATTTTTTAAACTAAATATTAAATTTTAATAAGTATCAGGCTAATCAAATGATGAGTGTGTCATTGAATTAAGCTTTGCAACTTTGTGTATTTTTTATTAATCCATATTCCCATCTGATAGAATTTTCTTCTGTCTGATGGATTTCCTATAATACATTTATGTTTAACTAGTTGGCAATTCTCTCAACTTTGGACATACAAAAAATTTTCCCCTTATTTACTGAAATATTTTAATTGTAGAGAATTCGATTTGGACAGACTTTTTTTCAGTGTTTTAAAATGTTGATCCACTATTTTCTGGCATGCATGGTTTACAAAGAGAAGTCTCCTACTTTGACCTTAGTTCCTGTGTGTGTGAGTGTGTGTGTTTATGTGTGTGTACACAGGTGTGTGTGGTTGTGTATGTGTATTTTATACTCATATATGTATAAAAGTATATTATTATATAAAACACAAAGTTTAATATAATAAACATATATGCATTATATGTGTATTATGCTGTGTGTGTGTGTTTATGTGTCTGTCTGTCTGTGTTTGTATTTCTCTGTCTTAAGGTTTTCTCTTGATTATTGGTTTTGAGTAATTATGTGGTAATTTTGTGTAGTTTTCTTCGTATTTATGCATTTTGTTCTACTGAGGTTAGTGGGGATGCACAGCTATAGTTTTCACCAAATCTGAAAAAAAAATTCACATGTAATTTTGTTTGGAAATTTCATCTGTTATTTTGTTTGTCCCTCTTCTGTTTTTTAGCGACATCAATTACTTGTATATTAGATTGCTTAAGATTGTCTTACAGCACAAAGTGACCAGGTGTTTTTTTTTTTTTTTGCTGTGTTTTATTTCAGAGAGTTTTTATTTCTATGCCTTTCAATTTACCAGTCATAGTATACCATTAATAACTCAGGGGCCGTGGTTCTAGCTAGTGGAATACTTGCCTCACACAAGTGAGGCACTAGTTCAATCCTCAGCACCACATAGAAAGAAAGAAAGAAAGAAAAAAAGAAAGAAAGACATTAAAGAAAAAACAAATCTCCAGTATAATTTTCCATCTCAGATATTGTAGTTTCCATCTCTAGAAATGTCATTTGTATCTTTTTTTAAAATGTCTTCCATGCCTCTAGTTGATACATGTAAACTTTGCCTTAGTTTTTGAAAGTATAAAGTATACTTTTAATAGAAGTAATATCAGTAATAACTGTTGCAATGTCATTGTGTATCAAGTATACAATTTTTTTCATTTCTGGGTATATTTATACTAATTTTACTTCTTATTATGGATCTTTTTATTGCCTCTTTCCATGCCTGATAATTTTTAAATTTGATGTCATACTCTATAAATTTTACTTCTGAGCTAGTTGTTTACAGAGACTGAAAAAAATAACACATTCTATTATCCTTTGTTGAAGTTATTGGAGCCTATATGACCCAGTTCAATAATAAGGATCAATCTGATATGAGAGTTTCTAGAAAATACTCCCTGATAGAATGTGAAAACATTTTGGGGGCAATGTTTTGATGAAAAAAGTGTTATTTTATGGGGTGGTGTTCAGACTTACTTAGCAGTGATCTTTGATATGGAAAGAAAGCATTGAGTTTTTGTAGGAAGGAAGTTTGATTGATTATAAGAACCTTTAACTTTTAATTTGCTAATTCACTCACAGGATTATCATGAGTTTTTTGATACATCCTATTATTGAAGATGGGATGTTAAAACACATATTATCCTAAGAAAAGATAACTGGGTCTCTTATACTTAAAACCTCTCAATATCAATCTGTAATAATTTATATATTTAAAGAAATCCAGAAAGTTTGAAGATGTTTCTAGTAGTTAAGTACATAACTTGAAAGTATCCCTCAAAGTATCTGCTATGATTATAAAATAAAATTTCTGCATCACTTGAAAATTCTTCCAAAAGACATCCTAAAGCCTCATTACAAATGCTGCTTGACCTACAATAGGTTTACCTCCTAAAATGACCATCATACATTGAAAATATCATATATCAAAATGCATTTAATATGCCTACCCAACCAAACATCTCAGCTTAACTTAGCCTGCTGTGAACACACTCAGAACACTTTTGCCTACAGTTGGGCAAAAATTGTTCAACGCAAAGCCTATTTTATAATAGTTTTGAATATTGCATGTGATTTACTATATGCCAGAGTGAAGGTAAAAAACAAAATGGTTATATGGGTGTACTTTGGCACCATCATATAGTAAAAAAAAATTAATTGAAATCATCAGAAGTTGGGGACCATATGTATATTATATACTGTTGGATGGTGAGAGGTTAATTTTCTCTATGTAGTGGCATTCATAAGAGATTGTATCTGTCTTCTACAGATTCATTGTCATGAATCAAACAAATAAACAAAGCATCAGTATTTTCACCTTTGCCCAACTTGATAAGTCTGTCTTTTATAAATTTACAGATCCATGTCACCTGCTCCTCCTCTCCCTATGTATGAAAACAGAGTTGTGTGGTGGTATAATTAGTGTCTATTTCTAAACGTATAATGTGGTTTGATGGAAAAATAAGATGGCACTGGAGATATAAGTGTTCATTTTGGAAACAGAAAGTGAGAAGTAAATTATATTAGGAAATCAGAGACTGGGATCAGGTGAACAGGATAGAAAGTACCAAACACAAACAGTTTTGAGAACGTTGGGAAAGGAGTTGAGTAAATAAAACTTAGGGCTCAGGAATCCCTGTAATAAGTATTGGGTTCTCTTTCAACTCAATACTTATTGATTAAATTGAAAATAAGCTATCATGAAACAGAAATACTCACATACTTTAAATCAATTTATACTTTTTTTTCTCTCCCCAGTCTTCCTAGAGCTCCACAAAAATAAATAAATAAATAGAAAAAGAAAGAAAGAGAGGGAGAGAGAGAAAAGGAGGTAATCTCAGACTATATAATAACTGCAAACACCCCAAATTCCAACCAGTATGGCTTGGTAAACTGAGTGAATCTCTCTCCCGCCCTTCCTTCCTCCCTCTGAACTGCTTCCCCCACCCTCTGACATAATGTAATCCATTATCAGATGCAGATTTGATTTTATGGTTTACCTGCACTAAAATGGAGCAGGGACTTCCATGATGCTGAAACTTAGGGTTGACAACGTGGCACATTATAAACCTCTTCTTACCATTGTACATGTGACTTAATGATACCTATTGTAAAGTTTTATGGACTAAATAAGATGATATGAACAAAATTATTGACAAAATACATTTCAAATATTTAAGCGGTGTCCAGGTCAAGCTATTAAATACTTGGGGGGAAAACTATAAGGAGGGATAAAATAAAGAGAATATCCTCAAGATTCATCTTTTTTATTTGCATGGGTGAGAATTTGCTTCCTTTTTCAGACTAAATAATAATCCATTGTGTGTATACGCCATGTCTTATTTATCCATTTTGTGGACAATGAGCCTAGGCTTCTTCCACATTTTAGGTCTTACCAATAATACTGCTATGAATACACAGGTATACAGATATGATTTGAGACCCTGTTTTCAATTTTAGTAATGCATCACAAGAGGTGGAATTGTATCTGTTTTTTTTAATGGAACTGCCACACTATTTTCCATAGTGAGTATACAGTGTACAAGAATTCCCATTACTTCACACACTGACCAACACTTGTTTGTGTGTGTGTATGTATTTGTAAAGTGTACTTATTAGACATTTCTGTGCCTTCTGTGGAAAAATAGCAATTAAATCTTACCCATTTTCAATCTGTTTTTGTTGTTGTTGTTGTTGTTGTTGTTGTTCTTCTTCTTCTTCTTCTTCTTCTTCATAACTTTTAGGAGCTTGGTATTTATCGAATTCTCAATTAATTCTACATCAATATTTGATTTGAAAATAATTTCTTTCATTTTGTGCATTGCCTTTGTACTTGGTTGAAATTAACAGAGAGAAGTGAAAAGATCCATGAGATCATCTCAATTGATGCAGAAAAACATTTGACAAAATTCCACTCTAGTCATGACAAAAGCCCCCGCAATTTATGAATAGATGGAAACTATCTCAAATAATGAAAGTCATATATTTGAAAAACCACAGCAAATATTATATTTGATGGTGAAAAACTGAAAACTTTTCCTCTAAGATCAGGACTGAACTGAAAGTTCTAGACAGAGAGTTGGGCAAGAAAAAGAAATAAGACATCAGAATTGATAATTAAGAAGTAAAATTATTTCTGTTCATAAGTGATTTGATCTTTTATGCAGAAAATCCTAAAGATCCACCAACAAAACTGTTGAAACTAATATATGGATTCAGTAAAGCAGCAGAACACAAAGTCAATGCAAAAATAATTTATATTTCTATAAGCTTAAAATGAATCATCTGAAAAAGAAATTACAAAAATAAGTCCATTTACAATAATACCAACAAGAACATATCACTGAGGAATTAAGGAGGTGAAAATTAAGGAGGTGAAAAATCAAGGAGGTGAAAGTCTTATACAATAAAAATTACAAAACATACTTAAACAAATTTTAAAAGGTATAATTGTAAATGCATCCCAAGTTTACAGACTGAAAAGGCCTAAAGTTTTTTTTTTTAAATATTGTTTTAGTTACAGTTGGATCCAATGCCTATGTGGTGCTGAGGGTCGAATCCAGCTCCTCACGCATACTTGACAAGCTCCCTACCGCTGAGCCACAACCCCAGGCCCAAGATTTTTTTCAACTCAGTTTTTTTTTCACTTTTTTAATTTAATAGGAAAAATATTCTAAGGTTCTAAATCATAGAATTGTAGAGTTAAACAACATATCTCCATAATAATTTTTATAAAGAAAATTTAATGATTTTGCTTTTATAAATTCATAGGAAATTAATATAATTTCATGGGTTCTGTCAAACCTGTTCAGGAATAATCACTGGCATAATTTTACAACTGCAGGGACAAGCAGTATGAGACTTTAGTGGCCCAGCAGCAGTAGCTGTTTCTTTCACTGTTCATGACACTGAGTAGAGCATGACTGTGGCAGGGAAAGGCAGCACAGAGATGAAACATCAGAAGGAAGGCATAAGAGAGCTTTGTTTTGGTACCAGGACTGAACCCAGGAGCACTTAACCATTGAGCCACATCCTCAACCCTTTTCTATATTTTATTAGAGACAGGATCTCACTGGGTTGCTCAGGGCCTTGCTCCGTTTCTGAGGCTGGCTTTGAACTCATGATCCTCCTACCTCAGCCTCCCAAAATAGAAGAGTTATTTTCCCCATTTTACAAATGGGCAGACATGTGCAAAGACACACACACAGACACACACACACAGACACACACACAAGTCTTGAGTGGCTTTTCTCTGGACTCTGCACTCTTGTCTCTTTTTCATGAGACATGGCTGGTGTTCAGAGCTGAGTGAAGTTATCCCTGCCAGTAGACTGGATATTCAGAGTCTCCCTTTAAACTGTCTCAGACACCTTAGTCAAAACTGACAGAGTTTCATTAAAGAATTGTGAGCTCCCCACGTATCAGACTATTATCTATCACATCAGACAAAAGTGGTGTTCATAAATATCCTGTTTTGGCTATTATTTCAGATTTGGTTATCTCTTCTTTATGGCATTTGTATGTATACAAGTGCACATGTGTTTGTGTGTTGCTGTTGTTATTTTATAACATATATTAATATTATATATTAATATGTATTAATACATAATATTGATATACTTCCTTAAATAAAAAAATATTTATGGTATCCTTTTGTATAAATATTCTCATTTTTTATTATATGATAATAATCTTTTCCTTCATTCTACCATCCATCTTCTGAACACTTTGTAAAAACTAGCTTACTTTCTGTTTTATCTGCCCTTTATTTCTTTTATTCAGATATGCACACATACAATACAGATATATATACAATGCTCTTTTCTCTATTAGTTTCCTAAGCACTAGACATAATACTTTTCAGTCTATGGATTACTTTATACTGGAAATCACATTATTTTAGTTTATAATTGTCTTTATTCTTCATTATATCCTTATTGAATATCACATAATTTCTTCTTCTTTTCTTCCTTCTTTTGTTTGCATATTTAGAAATACAGTATATGACAGTTAGAAACAACATTGGAATGTCTGCATGAGAGTTCTATATTGTTGGGAGAGTAAATTCAGAATGATTTCCTAGAAGAGTCATTTCTGAATGAGTGAAACTTCAAATGTAGCATTGTTTGACATTGCCAAATTTCCTTCCCCAAGCTACACTAACTTCCAAATTCTTTCCAATGTGGTGGGTGAGAAATTACATCTAAATTTAGTTTGAATTTGTATTGGAACATCTTACAAATTTAAAGTCCATTTTAATGTCTTCATGGTAAATTTCCTGTTTTCATTGATTGTCTACTTTTTGCAATTATTGCCTAGCTTTTGATGAGAGTTTTGGTAATTTTTTCAAACTTGAAAGTTCTTTTTTATATTAATGGTATTAGCCTCTGTCTTTGATTTATTACAAATGTTTTTTTTCTAGGTTTTCAATTATCTTTAATTTTTGTTTATATGGATTTTGCCATGAAAAACTTACTTTTCTTTTTGTATAATTAACTTTACCAATTTTGAATCAAATCTATATTTTGATTTATTTGGAAAGATGTTCCATAAATGGAAGAAATTGGAGTTTCCTTGAGAATTATATAATCTATTTGTTTGCATATGATGGGAGGAGTACATCTAATATTGTATACTTTGAAATATTTACACCATTCTTTCCATTGAAGTCCTTTTTGATTCATTAATTTGAGTTACCACATTAATTTTATCATAGAATTCTTAGGTAGTTTTTCTTTTCTCTTTCATTTTATTTCATTGTTCTGCCTATTCACTTGTGAGAATTATGGTGTGTTAACAGAGAAGCTTTAAAATACATTTTAATATCTGAGAGAGCTAATACTGTTTCTTAGCTCTTCCTTTGGGATATTATTCTAACTATTTTTATTTGTTTATTTTAACATAGAGACTTTTTTGTCTGTGTGGCGGGGAGCTACTGGGGATTGAACTCAGGGGTAATCAAACACTGAGCCACATCCCCAGCCCTATTTTGTATTTTTAAAAGACAGAGTCTCACTGAGTTTCTTAGTGCTTCGATTTTACTGAGCCGGGCTTTGAACTTACAATCTTCCTGCATCAGCCACCAAAGCTGCTGGGATTACATGCTTTATATAGAGACCTTAAAATCAACTCCCTCACTTCATAAAAACCTTGTTGATATTCCCTTTAGAATCACACAAAAGTTAAAATGATTTATTGAGAACTAAACTTTTGAAAATATTGAAAGTGCTAAGAAAACCAAAACCAGAATCTTCATTTTTCCAGGTTATATTTCTATCCATGAGTGTCAGGTTTCATAGGAAACATGGTATAGGTTTGCAAAAAGAAAAATGGAATTACCATATTAGCTGATGCTTGAAATCTTTTCAGGGCAAGAACTGTATTTCACTTGTAATGAAACACTGAAATAATGGTGGTGGATTGAAGGGAAGAGTAGGCATCAAAGTATTATGATATCAGATCAAGGATCAAGTGCATCATAGAGCAGATTTTGAAATCTTGGGAATAATCCATAAAGAAGTGGAAAGAAATATAATTGGTAAGTAGAGGAAGGAAGAATCAGAAAGATGTAGAAAGTCATGCAAGATATAATGTCATCCCTGTTGTGTCTCCACTGGAACTCCAAAAATCTTCCATGAAAGGTCAACCAGAGTCCAAATAAAAGCCCTGAGTTTCATTCAAGTTGGCTGTTGCTAGGGAAAGGGTGCACACAGAAAAGCAGTAAAGCTCTGGTGTGGCATTGTGACTAGAGATAACAACTATTTTCACAATAAAGAATTAATTGTGTAATATTTGAGACAGATAACCTTAAACATTACAGAATACATACATGTATTGAAACATTGTGATACCCTTTTAACATATATTTTTTTGGTATGTATCAGTTAAAAAGCAAATTTAATTTTAAACAAGCAAAATAAACATATTACCTATTTAACAATATACTTTTTAAAAAGCAAAGCAAAAAATGTAGTGATTCATAATGCAGAAACAAATGTAATGCCAAGTCAAAAATCCCATAACATTTTGTTGAAATCTTGGAGAATACCTCATATATCTGGTCAGTGGAGGGGCAGGTAGGTTTTAAATCAATTTAAATTAGCTTGACCTGGATATATAATGACAATGAGGCCCCTCAGAGGGCATCTGGATTAAAACAGTAAACAAGAAAGTAATCAGTGACATAAGTGAGTTGTACACACTAACATCAAAACGGCTTTGAGGACGGCTGTGAGGATTAACTGCAGATGCTACCTTGACTGGATGAAGGGATGTCCAGGTCTCTGATAAAGCACTATTTCTGGATTATGCTTCTGAGGCTGTTCCAGGGTAGACTAGCATTTGAATCAGTGGACTAGGTAAGGAAGGTCAGCCCTCATCCACTGTTGGGGTAAACACTATCTAATGAGTTAAGGACTCAGAATAAAGAGGAAAACTGAATGCCCGCACCTCCGCATCTCTCCAAGAGTTGGGACACCCTCTTTTCTTGCCCTTGGACATCAGAAATCCAGATTTTCCAACCTCCACACTCTGGGACTTGAACCAGAAGCCCCACAGTTTCTCAGGTCTTTGGCCTTCAAGGGTCAGTAGCTCTCATTTTCAGGCCTTCAGACATGGATTAAGCAAGGCCACTGTCTGCAGCTTCCAGATGGCCTATTGTAAAGCTTCTCAGCCTCCAGGTCATGTAAGACCATTCATCTAATAAATTCTGCTCCACATATCTCTCTATAGCTACCTCTGTCTCTACCTGCCTCTCCTGTTGGTTCTGTATCTCTGGAGAACCATGATCAATGCAGGGCCTTGTCCATCACTCACCAAGAATGGTTTCCTTAGGGACGTGTAGGCAAACATATATGTGAATGAAGACTTCTTTCTAAATTGAGGAAGGCCAAATTTGCAGTACAATAAGATAATTATCACTTCCAGGTGCAGTGGCACATGCCTGTGACCCCAGCAGCTTTGGAGGCTTAGGCAGAAGAATCGCAAGTTCAAAGCCAGCCTTAGCAACAGGCAATGCATTAAGCAACTCAGTGAGACCCTGTCTCTAAATAAAATACAAAATAGGGCTGGGGATATGGTTTAGTGGTCAAGTGTTCCTGAGTTCAATCCCCCCCAAAAAGGGATAATTATCACTAATATATTTTGAATATATGTCTGTATACATATTTATGTGCCATTTACATATATACTTAAATGGATGAATATTATATTTATGTTTACATATAACATGCATATGTTGTATATATACACATATATACTTATATGTACGTATATCACCCATAGTAACCTTTTAAAATACCTACTCTTAAAAATTAGGAAATTAAAGTTAAAAGGGCAAGCTCACATCCGAAGTCATGCAGTTAGAATACAGAAAACAAAAATGAAATTTAAAATAAATTTGATTCCAGAGTGCAAGTAACTAACCACTGTGCAGTTACATTTCAGTCTGTTTCTACCTCTGGCCATATAGAGGCTCACAAACTTCAGAAGAGAATGCAGGACAAGTAAAGATGACATTTGAAGAAGAGCTATGCAGATTAAAAAAAAGGTCAAAGATGCACTAAAAAAGACATTCAATGCTTCTCTTTTGCTGCCAAAGAATAAAAGAGCATCACCAAAAAATAAATCACGTATGCATGTGATACTTGGTGTAGTGACCCTTTGAACAGGTTCTCTGTTGTAGAATAACATGATCCAACAGTAGGAGGTCATCAGTCCCTATCTTTTCTATCGTCTAACAGAAGAGTTGTTCTCTTTAAAAGAACTAATGAAAATGCGTGATAAAGAAAAGAAATAAAAATTTTTGCAACATTTTTATAATTTCTGTTTTGTGTAGGAAAATAAAAAGCAGGGTGATAGTCTTTTCAAAATTTGCCTGAGTCTGACATTGTTAGCTCCAAAAGCACTGCCAGAGGATCTCTTAATATTGTAGTGATTAATTTCTGCTGTATAATGTCTCATTTTTTCAATGAATGTTTGTGTGCATTGCCAAGATGCAATAAAAGAAAATTAAAATAACCAAGAGGATTTTCTTTTCTGAAGAACGCTTTTAAATAACTTTCAGTCAGAACAGTGTCATCTGAAGCATTTGGGAATTACACATTGTATTGTTAATAAATAGTGTGGGTAAGATGAATTGTGTTAGCAAAGGCGATACGAGTCAGATGTATATTTCATAGTCTGAAGAAATGGCTTCCTGGGGGAGCAAGTGGGACATCCTTCATCTGTCACCACATGGATCTTAGGGGATAAGTATCAGAAGGCCTGGAGATGGTGAGCTAGAATCACACCCACTCCCAAATTCAAATATACTCTGACCTCAAATGGAAGGAGTCCTCCACCAGACTACAAGGGTTGAGTAAAACCAGGTGTTGCCAAAATCTGCTTCCCTCCTTGTCCTTGGAGGGAGTCCTGTCCCAACAATCCAATGGGGAATCTATTAGTTCTCTGTCTCTATGGCAATTTGCATGGCTCTGGACTTCATTGTGAACATCATGGTTTTATTTAGAGCATGCTGGGTTATCTAATGTGCAAAATCCTGTCACTCATGTAGAGGAGAACAGAACCAAGAAGATGAGCTCTGGGTGATGTGTGGATAGGAAACAAAGTAAGAGGGACTACAAAGAGTGCATTTTTTCAAGGTTTGCAAACTAAGAAAGAGACAAGGTACATGAGAGGCAAGAAAGAAACTCTGAAAGCCAGTAGTGCAGAAAAGAGAGTCACCAGCACCTCAGAGGACAACTGGTGGCACTAGAGAGGCAACAGTTGATGGATACCTGATATGGCAGGAACCCAAAGATCTCAGAGAAGTGGAGTGCACAAGTGTGAAATCAGGACAGAAGAAAAAACATGGGAGTTTTTTGTATGTGGGTTTTTAAACTTTTGGCATGTAGTGTATTTGGAGCACTGTATAATACATAAGCTTATAGACTAGTGAAGATTTTACAAACTAAACCCAACCAGACAAGGTAATGAGCACCACAATACCCAGAAACTCTGCTCAGGCTGTCTTCCCAAAGCTACGTTTTTGTGTCTGGCTCCTTCCATTCACGTTCATAAGATTCAATATGTCCCTATCATAGTAGCATCATTCCCAGATAATTCATTCTCATTGCTATAGTATGTGCCATTTTAAGAGGAGAAACCAGTATTTTTATCCATTCAGCTACTGATTAGTTGTGTCTATTAAAAATAGAACTACAATGAACCTGCCAGCTCATGTCTTTTTCTGTAACTTTTGAACACATTTTGCTTAGGTATAGAACTAAGAGTGTAACTGTCAGTAAAAACAGGGCAAATATGTCCAACTGGAATAGATCCACCAGTTTTCAAAGCTGTTGTTCCAAATGACCCTCCCGCTGTGAGAGTGATGAGAAATTTGATCAATATTCTGACAAAAATTTGGTATTTCTCATTTTAATATATTAGTGATTCCAATGGTTTTATACTGATATTTATCATAGATTTAATGTGAATCTTATTATTGATAAATGAGATTAAGCACTTTCCATAGTTTTTTTTGACCACTAGTACATCCTTCTTTGTGAAGTGTCTAATCCCCTTTCTGTTCATTTTTCTAAACTGTGACTGTAATATTTCTTACTGAATTTTAGGAGTTAATGATAAATGTAATTCCTTTGCTCCATAGACCACAAATATCTTCTTACTCCCTGCATTTCCATTTGAAATTTGCATCTTCTAATTGATCAAAGTTCTCAAAATCAGAATTTATTGCTGCCTTCTTGTTTGATTAATGCTTTGTCATTGTTGAGGAAAATCTAGTCAATGCCAAGGTAATGAACATTTCCTCCTATATTTTTCTTTAGAGATTTCATTTGTCTTTCTTAATTTAGGGTTGCAAAAAAAACCTGGCAGTTGTTTTTATATATGGTTTGAGGTAGGACTCCAGAAATTCATTTTTCTCCAGGATGGAAATCTAATTTGCATAACTCTCATAATGTAAAAGACCACCTTTTCCCACTTTGTTATAAATCAGGTTACAAAGTAACTGTGGATCCATTTCCAGAATCTGTGTTCCATTGTTTGTTTTTTTTTAATATCTTTGTGCCAAAACTATGCTGTATTATTTACTATAGATTTATATAGTCTTCATATTTGCAGTGTAAACCCATCAACTTTGTTTCTCTTCAAGGTTATCTTGGTTATACTTCACCCTTTACATTTCAATGAAAGTTTTCTAAGGAACTGATCAATTTCTGGGAAGACTACTGGAATTTTAATTTGAATTGCATTGTATTTATGAATTAATTTTTGGAGAATTAGCATTTTTTACAGGATAGATCCTGCCAATCTATAAACAGGATCTATCCCTCATTTTATTTAAATCTTAATTTCTCTCAGTGAGGTTCATAGTTTATAGCAAAGATTGAGATCTTGTGCATGTATCAGCAGAATTGTTCCTAAGTGATTTGATTTTTATTACAAAAATGAAGTTCAGACTGTAAAGAAACCCAAAAGCCTTCAACAGGAAGATAAGCAAGCTGGGGTACACACCTATGATGGAATAATGTTCAGTGATTACAAGAAATGATGCACTATCATTTCCTCCATGATGCTCACACAATGAAATTAGCCAGCCACACACAGATGAAGAGGAATATTAAATGTATATTGCTCGGAACAAAGAAAAGTTAACCATAAAAATCTAATAATGTAACAGCTATCATATAAAGTTTTATGAAATTCAAAATAATTGTTACTATAAAGATAAGCATCTGTATTGGGAGAAGGAAAGTCTAAGGAAGGGTTAAAAGGTTGGTCAAGGAGAACTTTGGCGAGCATGAAACTATTCTTTATAACCTTGTAAAACTGGATATATGATACTATGTATTTTGTGAAACTCATAAATTTTGCCACACAAACAGTAAGCCTTGTTGTTTTCATAGGAGTTTTAAAAATCATTTATGAGGTCGGGGATCCCAAGACGGAATGAAATAAGTAATAAAACAATTTAACTCTATTATAAATGTATGAAATGATTTCATTAAAAAGAATGGGGGAAAGATGATAATCTATGTAGCTTTTGAACTGAGATTGTGTGTGATAGTGAAGGCGAAAGAAACCATACTTAGGTACCACATTCAAACACACACAGTTGTTCCTCATGGAGGTTTTGGGTAACTTTTTTTTTCAGTACTGGGAATTGAACCCAGGGGTACTGTACCAGTAAGCTACATCCACAGCTCCTTTTATTTATTCATTTATTTATTTTATTTCGACAAAGGCTTTCACAAATTTGGTGAGGTTGGCCTTGAACTTGCAATTCTGCCTTAGTCCCCCCACTGCTAGGATTACAGGTACACACCACACCTAGATGTAGGTCAATTACACTCAAAACTACAGGTATTTACTATAATTAGACAGTTAAAGAAAAGTAGGAATCATATTTCTTACTGTTGAAGTGGGAATTTCAAGATAACCAAGAATTGAGGAATCTAGAATTACTTAAGTGGTAATCCAGTGGAGCTAGAGACATCAGGATGAACTCATGTTTAGATTAATATCATTACAGATGTTTGCATATTGAACTATTTCCAGATAATAGGTGTGCACACACTATTTCTTTGCTTTATCAGCTTACAGGACCTATCAGCAGTATTTCAGGATAAAAAGCCTGGCAATTAGGCAGAACATGGTTTCTAATACCATGTTCAAAGAGAAATGGCTCATTATAGGATGAATCAGGAAATAGAAATATAAAGATGAACCTAGAGCACCTTGTAGTATTCTAAACTACAAGAAAAAAAAAAACCCAAACATAGCAATGGTAATGAATGTGAAAACAGAAAACAGAAGCCAATTGAAAAGGGGTCCAATGATCAAAGCTAGAACAAGATGAGCAACAAAATAAAAATACTATTGAAGAATAACCTAAAGGATAAAATAAATAACCATGGTTCCATAGTGAGATACAAAAATGAATGAATAAATAAATGGGAGAGAAGAGAGAAACCTAGTCTGCAGAAAAAAATCCAAATAATTTACACATATACACTGTCTTCAAAGACATTGAACAGAACTCCCCACTCTTCAAATGTGATCCACCCATAGTAACCTTCTTCCAAAGAGTATAGTATGGGAAGAGGAGAGGAGAAAATAAGAGCAACTTTACAATTGGAAACCTGACCAGCACTACCTCAGCCAGATGATCATACATCAACATCAAAGTCATGTAATAATATTCCTCTTACATATAACATGATGAGACTATCACTTCATCTCTATGTCGCAGTCTGACTGGGCACAAATCACGAGCCACTGAAGCAGGAACAAACATTATTTCTGAACTCCACCAGCACACTCCACACACGCTCCCCGGGAACTCTCCCGAATGCCACCAACGTGGCTCCTCCAGGAACCACCAACCAGAAATTCCTCCTCTGGCACTTCCCCAACCAATAGGAACTCTCCGGGAATCCCTGCGAGAACTCCAAAGTAGCAGGCCTAGGCAGACAGCAGGGGTCTAATATACACAGCTTAACATAACCATTATCATCTCAATGGCTTGCTGGCATCACCTCTCAACCACTCCATTCTGGCAAAAATGCCATGGGTCATTCGGACTGGGCTATGGCTCTCAGCATCTCTATGTGTTTTGCCTTCCTCAAAACTCATAACCTCAGTCTAATCATGATAAAAGCATTAAACATCTCCAAATCAATAGACTTTATACAAAATAGCTGACCAGGACTCCTCAATTGTCAAAGAAAGTCCAAAAATGTTTGCTGCTGAGAGAAGCCTAAGGAGGAATGACAAATATACATAATGCCACAGCCCGGCTGGCTGGGCAAAATAACCGGGGGGTGAAGAATGACTTGTGTATGTTGATGCAGCAGGAATGAGAGCCGTTTATTGTAGGATAGGAGTGGTATTTAAACATTTTACACAGCTTATCTAAATAGCATAAAATAGATACAGCAGTCAACCAATAAGGAATCTCCACACTTAATGGCTCGCTTTTGTTACTTCACAAACCAATCCCTCTGGCATTTGGCCAGGCACCATCCAGACTTGTTTACAGACTCTAACATTTCTCTGGCAAAATAACAGGTGCCAATCTGACTTGTTTACAGACCATAACAACATAAAGTAATATGTTACACTGGACAGGAATCTAAAACAAAACAACAAAAAAATTAAAGTAGTTTTAAAAAGCAAGGAAATTTGTTGGGGCCATAGTTCAGTGGTAGAAGGCTTGTCTGGCATATGTGAGGCACTGTGTTCGATCCTCAGTACCACATGAAAATAAATAAAATAAAAGTCCATCAAAAAGTAAAGAAATCTGAGTAAGAGGTAGACTTTAATTAATCTAATTGTTGTAATGTTGGCTAATTAATTGTAACAAAATATATCACACCAATGTTAATAATAACAGAGGGAAGTTGTATAGAGGAATTTTTTAATTATTTTTGTAATTCTAAAACATATAAAATAAAATTTTACTTAAAAATGAATTTGAGCCTTTTTATTCTTTTTCTTATTTTTGCTATTGAATAAGTTGTATGCTTTTACAGTGACATTGAATCCAGGTATCTCATTTAATTCTCTTATTACATTTAATATTTTTTTAAGATTTGTTTTTAGATTTTCTTGGCATGAAACTCAAATCATTTGAGAATAATGATAGTTTTATTTCCTCTATACCAATGATATGCCTTCTCCTTCATTTGTTTGTCTTAAGACTTGCATCAGAAAGTTCAGTCCAGCTTTGCAATTCCTTTTCTGCAATGTCCTTGTCATATTTTGGAATCATAATTATGCTGGCCTCAGAAAAAAGTTAGGAATTTGCCTTTCTTTTTTAATGCAATGGAAATACTTATTTAAGATTAGTGATATTCTTTTCTTAAATATTTGTTAGAAATTTATTTTTATTTATTTTTATTATTGGTTGTTCAAAACATTACAGAGCTCTTGACATATCATATTTCATGCATTAGATTCAAGTGGGTTATGAACTCCCATTTGTTAGAAAATTTCACTAGCAAATTCATGTGGGTTTGGGGTTTCTTTTGTGAAAGTATATATTTTTAAATAGCATCCTTAATTTCATTAACAAATGCAAGAATCTTGTATGTTCTTTTTATTTGCTGTAAAATTTACATAGTTTTCTGTTTTTGATTATTCACTTTGCCTCAATCAACATGTTAAATACATTGGCATAATTTTTCATTACAAAAGATTTTTTTCTTTTCTTCCTGTGCAATTTGTAGTAATGTTCCCTTCTTTTCATTCTGAAAGAATGGTAAACCAATAAAGAATAAACATAATAGGAAATAAAAATATAAATATAAAATTATTGAATATCTGCAGCCTTGAAAATTGCAAAATCTTGAGAGTCGTATAACAAGCTAAAATGTATAATATAATTACCAAAAAAAGGTACAAGAGAGTTAAATGTATTTCTAGCTTTGTATAATTTTCAAATTGTTTGAGACATGGTAAAAGTACTAACCAAAGATAGACTATAACAGTGAAATTTGGATTTTAATAAATATTTTCAGGTAACATGCAATGCTACCAGTACTTAAAAAAATTTTTAAATAGGTGATCAAGCAAAAGAAAGTAATAAATGAAAAAAGAAATAATTTTCAAAATTTCAAGATGACCATCATAATACCAGATATGTCAATATTTACCTTAAATGTAAATTAAATAAGGTTTACAAATAAAAAACAAGGTTATCAAACCAGACCATACATCTATCATTGCATAAGTGAACATTTAAATCTTAAAAGAGCAGATTAAAGTTTAAAAGGATAGGAAAATTTATATGCCAAAAAGAACCTTAAAAGAAATATGGTCTGATTATGTTAATATTAGGCAAATGATATGTTTTTAAAATGTATAGAAAAATACAAAGAAAAGGAAGATTCATGAGGAAAAAGATCATTTTGCAAGACAATATTGTGATTATAAATTCAAATGCACATAATAATATATATATATATATATATATATATATATATATATATCTTAATAAAAATGTAAACTCTACCAAAAATGCTATTAAGAAAACATATACCCACAGACTGTGAGAAAATATTTGAAAAGTGTGTGAATACATATACATACTTTTATATAAAATAAATGACTTGTAATTGGAACGTATAAACTCAATAAGAGAAACAAATGAAAAGTATAAAAATTGAAAAGATCCCTCACCAAATATGATATATAAACAGCAAATAAGCACAAGAGCACAATCCAAACCTTCAATAGCCATTAATGAGTCTCAAGTTAAAATCATAATTCTAACACTTATGACAGCTAAAGAAAATAGAATGAGTATGTCAAAGAGACATACTGTCATACTACACTCCATGTTTACTGCAGCATTTTTCTCAATATCCAATATCTAGAATCAACCTAAATGCCTATCAACTGATGAATGGACCAAGAAAATAGAGACACGCTGCCGCAGTCTGGCTGGGCACAAATCACGAGCCACTCACAGCTTTGTAGACTCAAACAACAATTCTTTATTCCCAAACTCACACTGGCTGTCTACAAACACGTTCTGGGGAAATCCACGTTCTCTGCCCAAATCCACACCTCCACTGGTCTTCTGTCTCCCAATAATAATGTCTGACCCTAAGAACTCAAGAGGAACTCAGGCAGCAGGATACGCCCTATTCCCGGCAGGAATGATCTTCCTAAACCGTGAACGCCCTAAACTCGGATTATCCTAAACCGGGAACACCCTAAACATGAATCTGCCCTGGTCCTTGAGCAAGGTCACTATCCAGGAGTCCTTCCACTAAGCAGCATAAAGGTACGCTGGCAAGGAAATTGTCATACCTACTTGGCTAATGGCTCCCAGCAACACGCATGTTGTTCATCCACGAAAAAGATGAAAATCCAGGCTTTTTTGACAACATAGGTGAAACTGGAGGACATTATGCCAAGTGAAACAAGCCAGGCATATAAAGACAAAAATCACATGATCTTACTTACATATGGGATTTTAAATAGTTGATCCTATAGAAGTTAAGAATAGAATTGTGGCTACTAGAGGCTAGAGTGGTAAGGAGGAAGAGAATTCTGGGGAGATGCTGGTCAATGAATAGATAATTACAGTTAGGTAGAGGGAATAAGTTCAAGTGATCTATGAGCTAGCATGGATATAGTTAATTACAACATATATTCTTGAAAATGAAAAAGGAATGAATATTAACTGTTCTTGAGACATGATAACTATATGAGATAACAATGCATTTCCTAATTAGCTGTATGTAACTATTCTGCAATGCATGTGTACATCAAAACATCATGCTATATATAATAAATCAACACACACACACACACACACACACACACACACACATATATATATACATATATATATATATATATACATATATATATATATATATACACACATATATACAAAGTCATAAAACAAAATGAGCAATAAATTAAATTCATTGAAAATATAAAGAAATGAACTAATAAACACACAACAGCATAGATAAATCTCAATGTATGATACTCTGGGGGGAAAGCAGACAAAAAAGAGTACATGATTTATAATTACATTTACATAAAATTATAAAAATGTTAACAAAACCCTAGAGCTTACTTGATACTTTATAATACAAGACTGAATATTTCCTTGATAATATCATGAATATGGCAAGGGTGCCCTCTCTTATCACTTCTATTCAGTATTGTCTTAGAGAGCTTAGAATAAGGCAAGAGAAGGGAAAAACATATATATATATATATATATATATATATATATATATATATATATATATACACACACACACACACACACACACACACATATATATACACACACACCTATGTGTGTGTGTGTGTATATATATATGTATATATATATATTTTTATATATATAGTTATACATATAGTTGTATATGTGGTTTTGGTTTTTGTTGTTTTTAACTTCAAGGCATGGTCTTGCTAAGTAGTACAGGCTGGGCTCAAACTTGCAATCCTCTTCCCCAAGCTTCCTGAACACCTTGGTATTATAAGTGTTTACTATTGTGCTCTGCTAAAGATTAAATTTACCAAATTTGACTAGACTTCTAGAAATAAAACTATAAAACACTACTGATTGAAAATTAAAAATTTAAAAAGCCTAAATAAGTGGAGATATAGACTGGGCTCATAAATTCAAAGACACATTTGTGTGTGTGTGTGTGTGATCTTAACAATAAAACCTAGGATCTTGCACATGTAAGTACAAGATAAGTGCTCTCTACCACAGCCCAATACTCATTATTTTAGTATTTAATTGTCCCTAAACTGATCTATAAACAAAATCAAAATCAAAATCTCAGCAGAAATTTTTGTAGAATTTGGACAACTTACTAAAAAATATATAAGGAAATACATAGGGCCCAGAATATGTAGCGCAATCCTGAGGAAATGTCAAAGTTAAAAGGTTTCAGTACTGAATACAGAGCTACTGTAAGTGATATTTGCTGACACTGAAGTAAAAACTGATAGTAAATAAACAGAACAGAATGTTGTTTAGAAATGAACATACACTTAACAGAGTACCTTGCTATTTTACAAATCTGCTAAGTGGAAGTAGAAGGGAGAGCCTTTATGTTTACCTGAGAAAAACGTGTGCATTATGTTTACCTGAGAAATACATGAAACTCAAACCATGTTTCCTACCAGACTTTAAGAAATCAATAGATTTAACTGTGAAACACCATAGAGCATTTTAAACATTATCAACAACCAAAGGACATATTTATAGTTTGGGGTTTACCTTAGGTATTTTTAAACAGTGTTTTAATCAAAGCTTTCCCACCACTGTGACTAAAGGAACCTACCAGAACAACTGCAGAGGAAGAAAATTTTACTTGGGAGCTCACAGTTTCAGAGCTCTTAATCCACAGACAACAGGCTCCATTCCTAGGGACTGGAGGTGGGGCTGAACCTCATGGGTGAGTGTTGCAGAGGGAAGCAGCCATGATCAGGAAGCAGAGAGAGACTCCACTGCTAGATTCAAATATATACCCCAAGGCCAGGCTCCAATGCCCCACCTCCTCCAGCCATATCCCAGAGGCCTTCAATCACTGCTCAATTAATCCCACCAGGGGATCAATTCACTGATTAGGTTGAGACTCTCACAACCCAATCGCTTCTCTGAAACTTTTTGCACTCTCTCACACATTAGCTTTTGAAGGCCACCTCACATCCAAACTATAAAAGACAGGAAAAAGAAATAATCATAAAAGTAAAATTACAAGCAATATGCAGTTAAAATATTTTTTTCATGAAAATACACTCTGAAGAAAATGTATAGCGAACTCATACTTGGCAAAAATATTTGCTTAGAAAATGACAAAAGATACATATCCAAGATGTGTATATTCTTCGAATATTCTTAAAATAAGAGCAACCCAATTTTACATTAAAATCAATCTATAAAATAATTATTATGTGAAAAAATAACCAAATGAATACTTCACAAAATAAGATATAAAATAGCCAATGAGCACATTAAAATGTGGGCAACAGCATTAGTCATTAGAAAACTACAAATTAAATGCACAATGGAATGCACTATCCCCTACCTTTAAAAAAGATTCCTTGGATAAATCAACAAAATCAAGTTTATTTTTTGAAAGGACAAAATATCGCAACCCTATAAAATCTTTAAAAGAAGAAATAGGGAAGGAGGGAAAGAGAGGAAAAAGGGCTGGGAGAATATAATTCATCGAAATGGGGAAATAAAACATTCAAATAGTCTACAGTGTCTATGGTTTGCTTTTTCAGTCTTAAGAATATATTTTGATAAATAATCATTCTTAAACTTAATAAAATCTATTAAGAACATTTATCAAAGGCTGGAGCCATGGCTCAGTGGTAGAGCGCTTGTTTTGCATGTGTGAGGCCCTGAGTTCAATCCTCAGCACCATATAAAAATAAATAAATAAATAAATAAAGACATTTTAAAAAACAAAGAACATTTATCAAAGTACATCTTTAAAAGTGAAGAGGCATACTACAGATTTACAGAATATGTTTGACCACACAACATATCTTGGCAACACCTATATTCAGAATACATAAATAATTCAAACACTAGTAATAAAACCTCCCAAACAATCTAATTGAAACTTGGAAAGATTTTGACAACTTTTTTTTTTTCACAAAGGAAGGTAACCAAATATCCAATGAGCATTTCAAAATTGCTCAACATCACTACTTATCCTAGAAATGCCCTAGGTTAGCATAATGGCATATGGCAGGTGAATAAAATAGAGACTTGAATGCCATTGCTGGAAGAAATGGGAGAAACTAGAAACTTCAAGTACTGCTGGGAGTGTCAATTACTTCACCCACTGTGCAAACTATTGTGTACAATTCATTAAAGGTAAATATAGACCAATACCCTAGCCCAGCATTTTCACTCCTGAGAACATACCCAAGAGAAATGAGGAAATAAATAAAATAAAATATACCTTTATGCATAGTGGCCACAAATCAAATAATATTATAAATGTTCATCCACATTAGGAGGATAATTATAATATATTAATAAAAATAACAAATTAGTGATACACATCTAACATGAACAAAATTCACAAAATTTTATATTTAGCCAAAGAAGCCAGAAACAGTCCTTAGTATAGAATCCTATACATCAATTTGATGTATAGAATTTCTGATGCATAGAATCCTAGACATCATTTTGCCTAAATGATTATCAAGAAGCAGGTTAAAATAAGATATGTTTAACTCAAGAATATTACCTCTGTGGACATATGGACTTTAAATGAGCATGGGAGATTTTCTGGAGTTCTGGAAGCAGTCTGTATCTTAATTTTTGTGGTTTACCCAGATGAGCACATATGAAGCTATCTACATAGGATTAGTTTGTGGTGCAAATTACACTTAATCAGATGAATGAATAAAGGAAGTAGGAATGTACAAATTAATGGATTGAGTAAATAAAACAACATCTTCTATGCTACCTAATCTTATATATATTAAATACCTTACCACAGCATATCAAGTGAATTCATGAATGGATCTTCCCATTATTTGAGTATCAGGACATTCATCTCCCAGGAAGGAGATATGAGAAATATAAATGACCATGGAATCCACCCATCCTACCGTATACCATATTTCTCATTACCTGCCTGGTCTCTAAGAAGAGTTTGAGATCATAAATACTGGTTTAAAAATATTTTTTGATATATTTTCCAGGAAGGCCCATCTTTGTACTGCACTCAGAGAACAATTTCTTGCCTTTTACGATGACTCAAACATCCTTTTGACACACTCTAAAACTTGAGTTGATTGTTCCCTACCTTTTTCCCTCTCTGCTTATCCATAAAACATTCATCACATAATGGCTCAATTATTTATTAATATTTCTCTATCCCCCATGACACCAGGAGACACATAGACAAAGAGGTGGGGTGGGGAGAGGTGGAAAGGAAGAAGAAGTTAACTCTTAATATTAATTTACTGGATCATCATTTCACTCTTAATATCATGTTTGTTAGACACAAGTTGAAGTATATGGGCTAGCACTGAAGACAAGAAATGCTTACTTAGAAATATACACTCTTTCTGAAGGAGATGTAAATTTGTAAAGAAACTTTGTATAGCCAATTGAAGATGACAAAAAAGGAAAGAAAAACTATGTTCCTAATATCTATCATTTTTACTATTCAGTATCTACCTGAGAGAGATACACTTTTGACAACATTCACAGTGATGCTTAGTCTCACATTTATTCAAATTGCAAAGATTTGGAAGTAAACTAAATGAAAGGAATCGATGAATAGCTAAAGTTTGATGTATCTATATTATGAAATAGTTTAGAGATGAAAGATTTTTAGTTTCCATGTAAAGATATTTATAACTTAGCAATTTAAAACAGAAAACAGAACAAAATATGCAGTATGAAAATATTACATAAACACAAGTGAAAATGAAAATCTCTTCGTAGGTATGTTAGAACATTCATAGAAAAAGAGTCTTGGAGAAAATATGACAAACTGGTGATAACAGATGCCTCTGGAATGGGAATAAGATTTTAAATGTCATCAAAGGAAATTTGGGGTGAGGAGAGAGAAGGAGAGAAGGAGAATTAAATATATAGAAACAGGAAGAAAATAATAAGCATACACACAGATAATTCATCAACCATCATTAACTACTTTGTTTTGCTTTTAATGTATTATTTATAGAAATGACTGTTATAGTTTATATATGAGGTGTCTCCCAAAAGCTCATGTGAGAAAAAATACAAGAAAATTTAGGGATGAAATGATCAGGTTATAAGAGCTTTAATATAATCAGTACATTAATCCACTTGAACAGATTAACTGGGTTATTACTATAGACAGGTGGAGTATGGCTGGAGGAGGTGGTCACTGGGGGTAAGGTTTTTGTTCCCCCTCTGTACATCTCACCTTCTGAGGCTTTAAGCTGGATGGTTGTTTTTAAAACATCAACTTAAAAAAATAGTCTGTACCATAACCAAATTTTAATGTAGTTATATATGAAAGCTCATTACATACCCCATTTCTGCATAGTTTATCAGTTCCCGAGGGATCCAATTCTTAGTGTTTTTTCTTAGTAACTTAAATCACAAGATTTCATTAATCACAAGGATTCATGGATGCATTCTTTCCTGTGATAGTTATGTTTTCCACTGCCTGCCTATTACTTTTAATTTTGGATTACGTCTTTAGTAGTTATAATCTCCTTGAATCACACATTTTTTGTCTCTAGAGCAGTGTTGCTATTAAAAAAGTCTGGGGACCATCTGATTTTTTTTCACCTTGTAATTACTTTTAAAATTTTTTATTTTATTTTTTGGATGATTGAAATATCTTCTTTTTTCTTGATGCTAAGTGACCAAATGGATAGTTCCCCCGACACAAACACATTTTTTATTGGTGCATTATAGTTGTACATACTGATGAGATTTACTAGTAAATATTTGTACATGCACACAATACACAATATAAAAACATAATTTGGCCAATATCAGTTCCCAGCACTGCCCCCTCCCTCCCGCCTCCCATCCCTTTCCTCTTCTGTGCTCCCTTTGATTTTCATGAGATCTCTCGTCTCCCTTTTCCATTTTCCTCTCTAGCTTCCACATATGAGAGAAAACATGATCCTTAACCTTCTGAGTTGGACCTATTTCACTGAACATCATTATCTCTAGTTCCATTCATTTTCCTGAAAATGACATGATTTCATTTTTCTTTATGACTGAATAAAACTCCATTGGGTATATATACCACATTTACTTTATCCACTGATGGACATCTAGGCTGCTTCCAGAGTTCATCTATTGTGAATTGTGCTGCTGTGAACATGGTTATGCATGTATCACTGTAGTATAATGACTATGATGACTTTGATTCTTCAGGATGAATTTTTTACTGAGGTCACATGATGGTTCCATGCCTAACCTTTTGAGCAACTTCCATACTGATTGCCATAGTGTCTGTTCTAGTTTACAGTTCCGTCAACAGTGTAAAAGCATTCCTTTTTCTCCATATCCTCTCCAGCATTTATTATGATTTGTATTCTTGATGACTGTCATTCTGACTGGTGTGAGATGAAATTTCATTATAATTTTAATTTGCATTTCTTTAAATACTTCTTCATATATTTGTTGGCCATTGTATTTCTTCCTTTAAGAGGTATATTTAATTTATTTGTCCATTTATTAATTTGGTTATTTGATTTTTTGGTGTAAAGTTTTTTTGAGTTCTTTATATATTCTAAATATTAATCCTCTCAGAAGAATAGCTTGCAAAGATTCTTCTTCCATTCTGTAGGTTCCCTCTTGACGTTCCTAATTGTTTCCTTTGCTGTGCAGAAGCTTTTAAATTTGATGCCATGCATTAATTAATTCTTGGCATTATTTCCTGAAATTTAGGTCCCTATTGAGAAAGCAGTTAACCTGTATCCAAAAGCTGAAGTGTTAAAAAATAAAATAACAAAATAAAAGCTGAAATGTTGATCCTATATTTTCTCATAGGAGTTATATAATTTCTGGTCTAATTTCTAGGTCCCCTGCTGCATTTTATTTGTGCAGGGTGAGAGGTAAGAGGCTAGTTTAATTCTTCTACATATGGATATCTAGTTTTCCCAGCATTTATTAATGTCTTTTCTCCAAAGTATATTTTTGGCACTTTTGTCAAGGATCAGATGACTGTACATACATGGATTTGTCTCTATCTTCTATTCTTTACCATTGGTCTATGTATCTGTTTTATGTCAGTGCCATACAGTTATTGTTACTGTAGCTCTGTAGTATAATTTGAAGTCAGGTATTGCAATGCCTTCAGCATTGCGTTTTTGGCTTAGAATTGCTTTGGCCATTCTGAGTCTTTTAGTCTTCCAAATGAATGTTAGGACTGTTTTTTCTAGTTTTGTGAAGAACATCATTGGTAGTTGATAAGGATAGCATTGAATCTGTATGTTGCTGATGGTAATATGGCCATTTTAACAATATTAATTCTACCTATCCATGAACATGGCAAGTCTTGCCATCTTCTGAGGTCTTCTTCAATTTCTTTCTTCAATTTTCTGTAGTTTTCATTAAAGATCTTTCACTTCCTTGGTTAGATTTATTCCTAGTTTTTTGTTTGTTTGTTTGTTTTATTTATTTTTCCTTGAGGTTATTGTGAATGGAATTCTTTTCCTGATTTTTTTATCAGAAAGTTCATTTTTGTATATAGGAAAGATATTGATTTTGTGTATGCTAATTTTGTAACCTGTGACTTTGCCAAATTAGTTTATCTGTCCTAGCAGTCTTTTGGTGGATTTCATTGGATATTCAAGGCATAGGATCATACCATCTGCAAACAATAATAATTTGATTTCTTCCTTTCCTGTTTAAATCCCTTTTATCTTATTCTCTTGCCTAATGGCTCTGGGTAGAATTTCTAGCACAATAGTAAACAGGAATAGTGAGAGTAGACATCCTTGTCTTGTCCCGGCTTTTAAAGAAAATGCTTTCAGTTTTCAATATACTATGAAGTTGGTTTTGTGTTTTTCATATATAGCCTACACAATGTTGAGGTAGATTCCTTCCATCCTTAGTTTCATCAATGTTTTTATCATGGGTGCTGAATTTTGTCACAGGCCTTCTCTGCATGTATTGAGATGACTAAATGATTTTTGTCCTTGAATCCACTTATGTGATGAATTACATTAATTGTTTCCCATATACTCAACCATCCTTGCATCTCTGGAGTAAAACCAACTTGGTCATAGAGTACAATCTTCTTAATATGATGTTGTTAATATTTTATTTGTGTTGCTTAATATTTATTTTATTTATTTTGTTTAAGTTGCTTAATATGATTTGCTAATATTTTATTAAGTATTTCTACATCAAAGTTCATCAGGGATATTGTATAGTTTTCTTTCCTTTATGTGTCCTTATCCGATTTTGGTATGAGGTGACACTGATTTCACAGAATTTGGAGGAGTTCTATCCCTTCACGAGTATGGATAGTTTGTTTTAATGTTGGATCTCAAAATTTCATGGAGGATTTAATAATTTTTCAATATTTGTATGAAGTTTTTTTAAATTTTAGGATGTTTTATTCTATATTTGAAAAAATATTTTTGTATTTAATCAAATGCTCCAATTACCCCTACATTGGAGTCTATTTATCAATACATTTTTTCCTCTTTTACATACTTATTTTCTGATGAGCTTAAATCTTTCCTTTCTGTTGTTCATTCAGTGCATAGATTTGGGCCCTTATTGTTTACACTCACTTGTTATTTTTGGTCTTAGATTGAACTTACCACCCAGATCTGCAATGTTTATAAGATTGTTTCTATATCCTTCTCTATCTTTTTCTCTTGTTTTTCAGTACTTGTTTTATTAAGTCACTATTATTTTTTTTTATTCTGGGAATTGAACACAGGGACACTTTACTGATAAGTAACATCCTGAGCTCTTTTTATTTTTCATTTTAAGTTGTGGGCCTTAAACTTGTGATCCTCTCACTTTAGCCACCTGAATCACCAGGAAACTAAGTATTTTTAGGGAGTAATAAGAAATGGAGAAGTTGTGAAGAATTTCCTTCTATCCATGAGGATATATTTTTCTTTTAGGTCTGATTGTTCTTATTTTCATGATTACTTTCTTTCTTTTTTTCTTTATTCCTTCTCCACCCGTGTGTTACCTTGACAACTGGTGTTCTTGGAAATTACATCAGTTTCACATTTCAGTGTGTCACCCTGAAGTCTCAACCTTTGTCAGAGGCTGATGGTTTGTTCTCTTTGTCACCAGATTGTAATTCTCTTAAGCCAAAAATAAAAGGTGAAACTTATGTTAAGCATGTTTTTCTCCCAATAAGGAGCATTAGTGAGACTCCATGGAATGTTGTTGACACAGGAGTACTGGTATGGGTGTGGTAGGTAAGAGGTAAGAGGCAAAGTCCCTCTGTACACCTGCTTCACTCCAGAGGCATCTGTTTCTGCCATGCGCCACTTGATTTTGAAGACCATCAAATGCAGTGGTCAATCCCAGATGCATAGTAGATTCATTTAGGAATTTATTTATTTTTTAATGCTTACATAGGTCTGTATGTCAAATCTTAATCTATAAATCTAATTTAATGGATCTGTGGAGAGATATAGGTGTCCTTATTTTTGAAGTTACCTGTGAAATACTAATGCTCAGATGAGTTTGAGAGCACCTGCATTATTCTATATTAATCTGTTTTTACTGATATTTTTCATCAATTCTATGGGTCAGGATTACATTTTTCTCCATAAATTAAGGATAATAGCCTAAAATATAGCATGGCTTCACCTTCTTAATCTTGAAATTACTTGCAATATGTAAAATAGGCTATTTTGGTAGACATTGTCCCCATGTCTCAGAGTCTTATGAAAAAAAGTTAATTTTTCCTGCATCCTACATGAAATGTCTAACGTTGTTGACCATGATGGTGTAGCTCTCTTGAGCAGCTTTTCTCAACCAGCTGGAGACTCAAGAGATCAAGGCGAACCGCAGTTGTGATTCCACCATGTTCCCCACATGATTTGGAAACAACCCTGTCATCCTATAGCAGGCAGATGGGAGAAGAAAAAAGAAATGGAGGAAACACCCACTCCTCAATACCACTGCCTGTAAGATGCTTCATGTAGAGTGAATTAGATGCAAGGAAGTGAGCTATGAAGATAAAAACAGTTTGGTTAGCAACCAGCCTGTCTCAACCACACAGGCTCTCTAATCTTTTAGATCTTGCTCACATCTAATATTTGTGTATTATTTGCTGTATTTTTTTACAAAAAAGAATAAATTAAATAATTTGCCAAAGAAGTTGGCAATGAATAGACTAGGCTGCCTAGAAAAGAGTTACCTGAAGAAGAGAGAAAAAAGTGGTGGATTGGGTAGGAAAAACAAACAAACAAAGGAGAACCTAGACCTTCAGCCAGATAGTGAACGCTGGGTATAGTTGACAACTTCATGCATAAAGTTTGCTGAGCAGAAGTAGAAGCATTACACATCATGACAAACCTGAGTTGCAGAAAATTAGACAAGATCTTTGCCAAATTCCCCAAAGACATCAAAAAGTGGTAGCAGATATGCAGAAGCAGAAGCTCTTCTTATCCCAATTTAGTTAAAATTTCCTGGCTGAATAGCTAAAGTGGAACTCAAATTTCTGTGCTCCTAAATCACTCCCTTAACCTACAGGTGCAGATCTAGGGAAGGTAGAAATGATTACAAGAAAATCAAAAAGCATCCAGAAGGTAAACACCATATCCCAACCAAGGCCTCCCCTCTTGTATGGAAGAAGAAATAATGCAGAATAAATATAGGTCTGCATAATCTGAGAGGAAGGAAAGGCTTTGTTCTCTGCAGGTTTCGAGGAAAAAACTATCTGTTGAAACAAAGTGCAGCTTCTCTCCATAACAAATTCTGGAGCCTCCATCTAAGAAGAAACTGTTGAAAACAAGATTGGCGGAGGAATAACCTCACAATTTTTGTTTCTACATTTCCCTGCATACCCTAACCTTTCAGAAGCACTTAAGTAAATGGCTTTCTGGAATATGGCAATGTATCTTATAGGCTGGGCCCATGGGGCAATCAATGCCAGCTCTGAGCAAGCCTCCAGGATTGCACATCACACAAGGCATCCCTGGGCTGAAATTTAGACTCTGCTTGTCAAGCTATGAGACTTTGCTCCCTGTTCCTTAAAGTGGTCCCACTGTAAGATAAGATTTTTCTAATTACTTTCCTAGAGAAAGTAACCTTTTCTAATTTGCATAAAGTCCCTGTATAGGCAAACTGTAAACAATCCAAAATAGGAGACATGTTCATCTTGGCCTTTGAGATAACATGACAAATGTTTTATCCCATTGTACTTTCCTGGTCATGACTAGGTTAGAAGGAACTTTTTCTGTCCTCTCCTATTTTCTTGCCTTGGCCTCTACTTTTTTCTGAGGCCTATCACATCCATCTTAGAACTCATTGAGAAAGCAAGCAGTCTTGGGTCTCTAGTTCATCCCTGGGATATTAGTAACAGTTTATAATTTTGAAGTCCTTTCTTAGACCATTTTCTGGGTTAACCACTTTACATCTTCCAGTTTAGTTAGGACTTGCAACTCATCTCTGATATAGATATTATAACTCCCATTTCAGGAAATCAACAGATAAGTTAGGTAACTGGTCATGGTCCTGCTCTTGATGGGGCCTCCGCTTGGGACACAGATTTCTGTGACTCAAAGGCCCACATACCAATCCAATTCCTTTGAACACTTACTAGAGAGTCCCAGTGAGGCTCCATTAAACTAGCTTTTATTGCACGTGCTGTGTCAAAGGAAAATGGTGCATTATCAGGGGTTGCTCTCTTTCAGTTCTTAAACATGATATGACACCTATTGCAAAACCTATTTGAGATCAAGTCATTTGTCTATATCATCAGGATTTTTTACATTGTTTCTGAAAAACTCAAATTTACTTTTACATTTAAAAAAAAATGTTTTGAATGTTACTATGTGTCTAGACTTGTCCTAAATGCTGGGGTTATAGTGATTAAACAGACTACATGGCCCTGATAGAATTTATATTCTACAGGGGAAGTCCCATAAAGAAAAAACAACAGGACGGGCAAGAAGTGCTCCCTAACCAAGAACTGTCTCTGAGGGTATAAGAATGGAGCACAGACCTGAGGGCCTGATGGAGGGAGCTGTGCCCAACTTCAGGGGAGAGTATGCCAGTCGAAATCCACACAGATTCCAAGGGCTTACAGGAGGGAATGAGCTTAGTATACTTAAGAAGTGATAGGTTTAATTAAGAACTTCTATGCAAAAATACCTTGAATTTATACTTATTTCTTCAGAATTACACTTAATATCTACAATTTATTTAAATTTTTAATTAAGGAAGCAAACAGCACAATTCTTGGGATCCCCTGCTGGCCAGTGAGGCAGCATAATCTTATTACCCTTATGGATAATTTGGCATTTCTTAGCAAGGAGGAGCTCCAAGGGCACCCCTAGCCAGTGGTCGACAGATGTGAAAAGGAGCCTTTTAATCAGAATAGAATACAGAAAAGTGTCTGGGGGTATACATGTGTGTTTTGGGGGAATGTGTGTGTGTGAGAGAGAGAGAGAGAGAGAGAGAGAGGAATTGTGGGAACAGTCAATTCAATAGCAGGGAATGTCAGTTTTGAAACTCCACAGTGAAACATAAAATAGAAAAAAAGAAAGCTTTGGGGAGGTTCCTTTACTTTGAGATGAAAAAGAAAATAATCCAGGAAAGTTCAGGGCCTAGAAGATAAAGATTATATTGTATTCTGTTATAATAAGCAATTATTTTCACTATGATCATATCAATATCGTCCATTGATATGGTCCACCATTGTCTATCTAGTCATATTTTGTTTCATCTGCACAAATCTGTGCTTTGTTGAGAAATAATCCACATCTTCCTTATTCCCGCCATCAGTCAGCCTCATAGCAACCATAGGGAAAGCACAAGTTTGCAGCATTGTTCTGACCCCTGCTCATAGTTGGTTGATGCAGGTTTGCATAAAAATCAAAACAGATTCCTTTGTTCCTATTTTTTAGACTGAAAAAAATCCTTAGGGCTCCAATATCCAGGGGAGATATAATAAAAATTTGTATACATTAGTTACCATGTTTTCTGAACATGTACCAGAGAAACAGAAGTAACATTTTTGCATAAAAAGGGGAGAAACGAATGCAATACCCATGGAAAGGCAATTAGGCTCAAAGAACATGGAGAGAATTCTGGTGGTGTTGAAGTTCCTAGTTCCAGCTGTTCCCCAAACCTGGGAGATTTCCTGTCCTTGAATTCCATGAGACAGCTTCACCCGCTAGTTGTAATTTCCCTTTCTTATTTAAGGTAGTCAGGCTCGGGTTTATTTTCTTACAACTGAAATATGCCAACTAAAATTTTCCATTTATTTTCTAATTTGATGATCATAATATCTTTGTACTGCATATATTAGTTCCATTTTGTTGAAAAGAACTCTGAATCAGAAAATTTAAGTGAAGAGCACAAAAAGTTACTAAGTAGATGGCCCACCTTCAGCATCATCTCAAGCATAAAACTATATCAAGGAGGATGAGGCCGCTCGGCGCGCCCCGGCCCGACGCGCCGCGGGGGAGGCGAGCGGGAGGCGGGACGGGGCGGGGAGAGCGGCGGGGCCAGCGGGAGGACGCGCGGCGCGCCAGGCGGACGCCGCAGGTCCCATGCCGCGCCGCGACACCCGCGCCCCTGCCGCCCGCACCCCGCGGCCGCCCCCCGCCGCCCGCCGCCCAGGGCTCGCTGCGCCGCGCCCTTAACGGGGCCACCAAGCGATGCCCGCTGGGCGCCCGCGAAAGGTTGTCGGCTCCGCTGAAGGGCAGCGGCGCCCCCGCGCCCCCGTGCCCCGCTCCGGCCAGGAGCCTTCACGTAAATGGGTCCAGTTATGCCTGCCAGTAAGAAGCCAGAAAGCTCAGGAATTAGTGTGTCCAGTGGACTGAGTCAGTGTTACCGGGGCAGTGGTTTCTCCAAGGCCCTTCAGGAAGACGATGACCTCGACTTTTCTCTGCCTGACATCAGATTAGAAGAGGGGACCATGGAAGATGAAGAGCTGACCAACCTGAACTGGCTGCATGAGAGCAAGAACTTGCTGAAGAGCTTTGGGGAGTCGGTCCTCAGGAGTGTCAGCCCCGTACAGGACCTGGACGACGACACCCCTCCATCCCCAGCGCACTCTGACATGCCCTATGATGCCAGGCAGAACCCCAACTGCAAGCCCCCCTACTCTTTTAGCTGCCTCATATTTATGGCCATGGAGGACTCTCCAACCAAGCGCCTGCCAGTGAAGGATTTCTACAACTGGATCTTGGAACATTTTCCGTATTTTGCGAATGCACCTACTGGGTGGAAAAACTCAGTGAGACATAATTTGTCATTGAATAAGTGTTTTAAGAAAGTGGACAAAGAGAGGAGTCAGAGTATTGGGAAAGGGTCGTTATGGTGCATAGACCCAGAGTATAGACAAAATCTAATTCAGGCTTTGAAAAAGACACCTTACCACCCACCTCCCACCTCTCCTCAGGCATATCAAAGCACATCAGGTCCACCCATCTGGCCGGGCAGTACCTTCTTCAAGAGAAACGGAGCCCTTCTGCAAGTTTCTCCAGGAGTGATACAAAACGGAGCACGGGTTCTGAGCCGAGGGCTGTTTCCTGGCGTGCGGCCATTGCCAATCACTCCCATTGGAATGACGGCAGCCATGAGGAAGGGCATCACCAGTTGCCGGATGCGGACTGAGAGTGAGCTGTCGTGCGGCTCCCCCGTGGTCAGCGGAGACCCCAAGGAGGATCACAACTATAGCAGTGCCAAGTCCTCCAATGCCCAGAGCACCTCGCCCACCAGCGACTCCGTCTCCTCCTCCTCCTCCTCGGCCGACGACCACTACGAGTTTGCCACCAAGGGGAGCCAGGAGGGCAGCGAGGGCAGTGAGGGCAGCTTCCAGAGCCACGAGAGCCACAGCGAAACGGAGGAGGACGACAGGAAGCCCAGCCAGAAGGAGGCCAAGGATGCCCTGGGGGACAGCGGGTACGCATCCCAGCACAAGAAGCGCCAGCACTTCGCCAAGGCCAGGAAGGTCCCCAGCGACACGCTGCCCCTCAAAAAGAGACGCACGGAAAAGCCCCCCGAGAGCGACGATGAGGAGATGAAAGAGGCAGCCGGGTCCTGCACTTGGCAGGGATTCGGTCGTGTTTGAATAACATCACCAATCGGACGGCAAAGGGGCAGAAGGAGCAGAAGGAAACCACAAAAAATTGAAAACAAGTCATTGATTTGTTTTGAACTTATGGCCATTTGGTTTCAGCATGTCAGGAGATTTCTAATGATTTGTGGCAATATCAGCAATTTTTTTTTCTTTTGGTTTGATTTTCTTTCTTTTCTTTTTTTTTCTTTTTTTTCTTTTTTTTTTTAATTTGCCCCCCTCTCCTTTGTTTTGGACCCTTAAGAATTTTATTTTTAAAGGAGATTGAAGCCATAGAACTCATATTGACACTCAGCTGTTTTACAAAAGCTTTTCATTATCCGACGACAAAACCCAGAAAAAGCCAAAATTATCATTGCTTCCTGCAGCTTGTCAGAAACACGTGGCTTGAACCCACAGGGATGTCAACGTTAATGCCACAATTGGAGTACACATTTGGCACCAAGAAGGCACGTGTGCAAAGTAATCATTCAGGCCCAACCCTGAGGTTTAAAAAGAATGTCCTTCCATTTGGGTTCACTGAATGGAGAGGCACATACAGTAATGGGAGAAAAGGAAGAACCCCACTTCCCCTTAGGCACAGACCCAGGCCTGTGCACCCAGCTTCCCATTGGGCAAGGAATGCCCTGGGCATTGCCATACAGCAAGCACGGGCCTCTGTGCTCCGATCCTTGAGGCCTGGTGATGTCTTACAAGCTGAGCACCGGACTGTTGAGACACGTCAGGTGTCAGTGACCAAGAAGTGGGGTAAACTGTAGTCACATTGGTGATTACTCTATTTTGTAGCTAAGAATATGTCCCAAAAGCCATAAGCCTGAAGGTTGGTCCTGCACGTGCATACACACACACACACCCCACACATATGAATGGGACTAAGAGAAAACTCATGGAAAAAAAAAAAACAAACAAAAAAAACAGGCCATATCTTCTAAACTGCCCAAGTGAAAAGCAATCAAGTCTGAAAATTGACATTAGCTGTTAAGGAAGGAAATAATGGTTCAGATTCTATTTCTGTCTATCAAAACTATTTGATCCAAGTGAAATTAAAAAAAAATAGCTACCAAACCTGCCAGTAGTAGTGTGGTATATAAAGGCACATTGATGGACACACTTCAAAAGTAAAACATGGCA
Source organism: Callospermophilus lateralis (assembly GCF_048772815.1). Taxonomy (NCBI): domain Eukaryota; kingdom Metazoa; phylum Chordata; class Mammalia; order Rodentia; family Sciuridae; genus Callospermophilus; species Callospermophilus lateralis. The sequence continues at coordinate 68,605 of NW_027514587.1, forward strand.
AAAAATAATAATAATAATAATAAGTAACTCCTATACTGCCCTCAAAAAGGAGCCTGCAATTAATGTCAGTCAATATTCATCTTTGCAAAAAAATCTGATTTCCACATTCAACCAGTGGAGCCAGCAGAAATTTCTGATCCACAATGCATGGATTCCTTTAAAGAAAAAAAGAAAAAGAAAAAAAAAAGAAAAAAATCATAAAAAACAAACTTTTTTTTTTATTCAAAAATAACAAAAGTTCTTGTAAGGTAAATAATGTATTTAGCATGAAGCATGAATTATTTTCATATAAATATAGAAAATAGAGAAAAGGCTATGCCTCTAATTTTTAAGCCCTTAGGCTTAGAGGTTCTTTGTTTTCCTCCTTTTTTTTTCTTTATTTCTCTTCCTTTTTTCTTTTTCTTTCTTTTTTTTCCCTGGGTTTTTGTTTTGTTTTCTTTTGGTTTTTTGAAGCAGGTGTTTAAGGTTTAATCTTCTTCAGGGACAAATTCTGACTGTTGGGGAACTTACTCTGCAATATAAAAATCTCTTCATGCTCTGGTAGGGCTGGGATGGTTGACTCTGCACTGCCTTGTCTGCACTCAGCCCGACCCCTCTGATTCTCTACTGGAGAGCGTGTGCTTTCTCTTTGCCTGTACATGTTTAACATGACGCAATAATTCGAGGGCAAACTTCGTAGTGAGTGTGTATGATAGAATCAAGAGAATTATGGGATGCTTACTTGAGAAAACCATGACCTTGAGTTGGTTCTAGGAAAAAGGCAGTGAATATATGCAAATTCACCAGAAGGGGAAACATGCTAATGGGCCTTATTGGGTGAGGGTTCGAGATAGAGTACACATGAGGGAGGAAGTGACAGGAGGGTGAGAAAGGCCAGCCCCAGGTGTTTCATTGGGAAAATGCCATTTCAAAGTAAGAGAGAGGGGGCCGGCCATCTCTACCACCTCAGCACACTAACAACCTGGAATTGGACCACCTAGATTGTGAGAGCTGAATTTTGACAACCAGACGATGTCACACAGACCAGAAACTTATCTTTGCCTAAAAAAATACATATATATATATAAATATATATATATATTTATTTTTGTTTTTGTTTTTGTTTTGGAGATCCAAAGAAAAAATCTGAAGAATATCATCTTCCATCCAAATGGAAGGAAGTGTTTAAAACAAAAGCACCTACTATCATGGCTCAGGATCTGGTGGTCGGGGACAGGGAGGGGACTAAGGGGATCTTGAATTTTTACAACAGGACACTTGTGAGCCAAAGTCAAGCCCATGGGCCAGCACAGGCTACCGTCAGGAACTCCATCAGCCAGGATGCTCCCATCCCTGCCTTTCTCTGGGCTGCTGATGAGAGAACCTGGAAGACATGTCCCTGTCATGGCCCAGGCTCCTTCCCCTGCACTGAGCCTGAGTGCGTGCCCCATGATGTTCAGGATTAGGTGGGCACGCAGATCTATCTTTGCAGTGCTCTGTCCCCTCGTTCTCCCCAAACATCAAACACCCTAAAAGCCATGCACAGCTATGGAACCTGAGCCACACTTCAATTTGTGTTGTCACCTGATTAAGCCCAAGAGACCACCACCTCGATCCCCCAAACCCAAGACGATACAATTAAGACTTCTCTCTGGAAAGGCAGAGGTAAACATCAGCACTGTTTCTGGCAGGGGACTTCTTCCAAGGAAAACCCCACAGTGGGCTGTCTCCCCTCATTTCATTTTTCTAAGGGGGCAGATGCCTCTCTTAGAAAATAATAAAATGCAATGTGTGTGATTTACTTTTCTGATCTCTTTTGAGAAATAGATAAATATAAGTGTGTTCTTAACTCCAGAACCACTCTTTTTGCATAAATACCTCATCGGGCAGCTAAGTGTTATTCTCCTGAGTCTCTCTCGGCACCTTCATTGGATCTTCTGGAAGACTTGTTGGGGAAACTTTAGTGAGGGTACTTTTTCTATTTTTCTTCTGTTTTTGGAGACATACACATTATGCATAACCAAAACAATGGCTCAATTGTGTTTAACTTTGTATTTTGATTGTTGAGGAAAAAAAAATATATCGATGTGTATGTGGCTGTTTGTAGTGAATTCACGAGGTTGTCCGTGTCCTTAACAAGCCAAGGGGCAGGAGGCACGCTCTCTTACCCCCTCCTCCAAGAGCAGTAGAGAATTTAAGCACAAGCCTATTTGTGAAAGAATATTTTGCTTAAATGTCATTCACTTTAGTCTTGGAATTCCTTCCCAAATGTCAGATGTTCTTTTAGCTTCCAAACTAGCATATGTATCCATTAGTCTGACCGATGCCTGAGCACCATCATGGGGTGTGGTGGTGCGCTTTCATTTCTCCTGCCAGGAGAAGTGGCGGTTTGTGTGTCATTCCAGTATCTCACATACTCACGGGGTGGGAGGAGGGGGAGATGGGGAACTATAGCAATATTTCAAGATGCTTTGGAGAACGACCTTGAACCCATCAGCACCGTGACATCTGCAAGTGCTTGCTATTGGCCCTCGGACACATTTAAGAGAAAGAGATCGTAGCTCTTTTTTCTTAAATGATATGCACATAGACAGTTATTTTTATCCTACTGTAATTGTCTTTTCTCTATCTAGTACTATGTGGAAAGGGTTTGCATCATAGGTTTTTTTTTCCCAGCCTTACAATATACCACAAGCTCCTACTTCCCCCACCCCAGTCAGTATAGTTCTTTGGCAAGGCCGTCTATCTGAAACTCAAAATGAACCAAACCCGCCCTTAGATGGTGGTTTGAGAAAACCATAGCCAAGACAACTGTCACGGGTTTCAGTCTAGGATCTCAGTGTTTGAGAAGGACTGTGTCAGAGGCCTTTCCCAGAAATGGATTTTTCTCCCAAGAGGCAGTCCGCATGTCTAGTGCTTGCTGGACACAGTGGTCACAACCACGAGGCATTCTGGAAGAGACCATTATGTTGAATGGTGCCCCTCCCTGGGGGACAGCATCAGGCAGTGGACTCCGTGAAAACCATGTGCAGATGGCTGTTGGGCCCAGCTCGGAGGAGTCCAGCACACCAGGTCTACAAGTGCAGGTGATCAGCCTCAATGCCTCCACTCTCCAGGGGTCTCTGGCGCAAGGGATTTGACAGGAACTGGAGATCTGTGCAAGCGATGGACACGGGAGGGTTTTCCACATGGGATCAGGTTCAGTTTGATGTGATTTCTCTTTCCCTTTCAACTGTATTCAGGTTGGGACTGGTTTCTTTCTGGTGGATCACAGCTGCCCAGATGTTGCAATTTATTTTCATGTTTCTATAGAGAAGTCTTTTTCTTTTCATCTTCAGAATTTTTTTATTATTTTTTTGACACCAAAAGAAAACATCAGAACTCTGTGTCCCCTCTCAATTGTGACTTACCAGTGTTGACAGTTAAGTCTTTAGTGTTGTAGCTCCCGGCCCACCAATACTATATCAGACACTTATGCCCATGGTGCAGCACTGTGATCTAATTTAAATAATACTTTTTTATTATTTATACTACTATATATAATATACATCAACACTTTTGCTATATAACTTAAGTGATAAACCCCTTTTAGTTACCTGCCAAACTCTGGACTTTGGTTTATATTGCAGTTAACACAGTTACAAAGTTGTAATGGCGTCTCTCTCTCTCTCTTTCTCTCTCTCTCTTCCTCTGTGTAACGGAATGTGTAAATCAAAAGTGTGTACATTGTGTGGTGTTCCTGTTTCCTGGAATCTCATGAGGATTTACACACGGCGTTCAGTGTTCTGTATAGACCTGCCTCCCTTTGTGAACTCCTCTGTGACCTTTGGTCTTGGCGGCTAACCCCATGTATCTTCTCTCCTGCTGGTTACTCTTGAATTAAGCACAGACTCCTCCTCAGCTCGGTTGCTTTATCATGAATAATGTTTGTGACCTTGGCATTCTTCCACAGTTCAGCAAACAAGTGCTAGCTTCACTGACCAAAAAAAATTAAGGAAGGAAAACACCATTTTTAAAATGATCCATCTTTTAACGGCCGAAAAACCGATGTGTCTATGGTGCTGCATCTCTGTTGCGCTTCTGAAATCAGACCGGTGTGAAAGATCCTTTCTGACTTCCTCTGAGATGCTCACAAGTACCCTTCCTGTTGTTTTGTTAGTGTTGAAATTTAAGACTATTTATTTGGAATATATACAGCAGTGTTTTTCCACTGTATTTCATTTGCAAAAGCGGAGAAATGCCTTCTCTACCTTTTTGCAAATTGTTGATATTCCATATTGGATTCTCACAGACTTCGATATGGTGAATCTGTCAAACTTAGAAATTGTATTTTATCCTTCCTTTCATGACTGTGGGCTGAGTTCCCCATGCCCCCTTTTTTAGAAGAAACGTAGCACACTTTCAGTTCTCGGAAACGTCACTGTTTCTTGATGTGTATGTTGAGACCATCCAAGCTCACAGCTGATTCAGTAACCAATTCCATCGAGTCATTCACGCTCACTACTTAACACTGCCATGGTGAAAATGTGGAGGGAAAAAGTGTCCATGTGTGTCTAAGAAGCATATGCCCTTGTACATTTTTTTTATACTCTGATTCTGTAACATTTATGAGTTTTGTTTTTGTTTTACAGAAAAAAAAAATGTGATAAAGCAATCAGAAGACCAAGAGGTTTACGATTGACACTTAGCGTCACCTGACCTTAGCTGGCCAATGGACCTACATGGCCAAATTAATTTACAAAAGTAATAATTTTTCAGAAGCCAACTTTTTTTTCTGTATTTTCTGTCTGAAACTGCCAATATCATGAATAGAAAGGGAGAACTGTAAAGGAGAAAGAAATCGATGTTCAGTTGTGTTTGTGTCAACCTAAAGAAGCAGTGTGGAGACAGGCACAGTCAGCCGAACTCTAGGGACGTGGTGGTGTTGCTTTGGAGGCGTATCATACTCGCATTTTGCATTCTTTATATGTAATCATATTGCCAAATACAAACTATTTCATCATTTATTGTAAATAACACTTTTCCCCAGACCTACCATAAAGTTTCTGTGATGTATTGTCTTACAGTTGCAATAAAAATTTCTGAGTTGCATCAAAAAAAAAAAGGAGGATGAAATCAGGTACACACACACACACACACACACACACACACAGAAATCTTTGTTAATATTTTTAATAATTACATTATGAAAAAAAGTTTCCTTAATGGTAGGTGTAGCATTTATTGTGGGTTGTGACATCTATCTTCCAGGTTGGTTTTGACAGAATTGGTTTGGCTTGATGTGAGAAACTACGTACACATAGAAAATTAAACTTAGAAGAACTGAGATGTGTTACAAATGCAATTTCCTTCCACAAGGAATTCCCTGTGAATATAGGTCCCATCCTCAAAGCTCCTGCTAGCCCGGAATGCAAAATAAAATAGAAGCCCTTAGTAGAGCATCAATTTACTGCCACACTACATTCTCCAAAAGCACACATCTTCTCTTCCTTGTTTCAGTAAGGGGCTGGAGCTATGACTCAGTGGTAGAGAGCTTGCCTAGCATGTGTGAGGCACTGGATTGGATTCTCAGCACTGTACATAAATAAATAAAATAAAGATCCATTGAAAACTAAACTATATTTAAAAAAAAGAAAGAAATGTGTTCATTCTTCCTCCAAAACTAATTATTCCCCCTATGTTTTTAAAGTCTTCTCCACCTGCCCTTTCTAGGACGTAATTTTCTTGTTTTTCTCTCCACTCTTTATCTTCACCTTCTCCTCTTAATAAGTTTAAAATAATTAAAACAACTTCCTGGAATTTTAACCTAAGCCCCTCTGAACTCCTATTTTTCCACTATCCTTCAAAAAGAAAGTTCTAAATTATTAGATTATGCACCGATTCTTCAACCTTCTGTAATTTAGCTCCTTTCCCCCATAATGTCACAGAAACTTCTTACTCCTTGATCAAAAGAAACATTTTCTGCTAAATCTGAGTGGACTCTTTTCAGGCTTTATCTTTCTTATCCTCTGGCATAATTTCACAATGTTGACTATTACCTCTATCATGAACTACTCCTGTAGATTTTCCCTCTTACTCCCTAACCTCTACTCAGTCTCCTTGTGGTATTTTCTCCCTTTTTTCTTCCTTTTCACATCCCTTGTTTGTGCTCTGATAGTAGAGCCTTGCTCCTTTGCTCTGCATCCCACACTTTACTCACTGGGAGTATTCCCACTATTAGGACTCCATTAACCGCCACAATCCAATAAATCTCCCACCAATGATGAAATTTTAACATCCCCATTAATGCAATGTCTCTCTGAGTACATCACCAATATTGGATACATCATTTTCCCCACAATGAATATCAGCAACATTAATAAAGCTGTCCAATTCAGAAAAGTGAGAAGCTACCTTTCACTTTTCTCTTTATCCATTCCTCATTCCCAACTACATATTAGTTTAGGATTTCATAGTTCTAAATTTTTCAAGCATTTTTCTATCTTCAATAGCAAAACTCTGGTTCAACTGGGTACAAAAGCTTGCATGCTTATAATCCCAGAAACTTGGGAGGCTGAGGCAAGAGGATCACAAGTTTATGGACAGTCTCAGCAATTTAGCACAGCCCTTAGCAACTCAGTGAAATCCTATCTCAAAATAAATGTTTTTTTTTTTTTTTTTTTTTTTTTTTTTTTAAACAAGGTGGGGTTTGGGATGTAACTCAGTGGTAAAGCACCACTGGTTTTGATCTTTATACCAAAAAACGCAAATCTCTGATTAAATTTTTTGTACCCTCTCCAACTACACTTTTGTCTACCTATTCAATTATGAACACTGAAGGTAGCAGGAGTCTATTAATATATAATTCTGACTTGTCCCATTTTGCTTCAGATTCTATTGCATTTATTATAAGAATTTCAATGTCTTACCTCTTTCTGCAAGGTCAGGGATGTGTCTACCATGTTCACAACTGTATCCCAGTGTCTTAGTGCAGTTCTTATTACATGACAGAGTTAATCATATGAATGAGGCAAGTTCACCTATTTTTCATTTGGTAAGTAAATACAAAAAGACAATGTAATGGGAATACCTTGGAATTCAGGGAAACTGAGTCCTAGCTTCTATACTCTGCCTCTAATTTACTGTATGATGTTGGGACACTCCGAGTGTTTTGCAGCCTGAAAACCAGCTGGTCTCAAAATTTCCTAAATTAGCAACCCTCTAATTTTTTTTGTGCCAGAAGTCAAACATGAGAAAAAAAAGTCAAAATTTACTAATAAAAAATGTGTAAAAATAAAATTATTTTAACCATCCTATTGCTTTTTTATGACATGAACATTTGGAAGTTACATATTAAATAAACAAAAACATTCTATTCCATCATCTTCATTTAATCCATCACCTGGAGCACACATACTCAAGTGTAAATTAATTCATGTTGTTCACATAAACCAAGGAAAACACAAAGAAAAGCTAAGTATCAGACAACATTTGTGAGCTTATAAATACCATAATACGTTACCATAAGTTTGTGGAGTGACCACAGCAGCCTTTCATATATTGTGATCTGGAATTATTTTTACTGTCAAAGGAGTTCACCAAGTTGTACATATTAATTTTTTAGAAAATGTATGACAATTTCAATATGAAAAATGTACAAGTGGCCTTAACTAAGTGAATAATTTCAAAATAAAAAAAGTATACAAATTCCTAAAAGAAAAACCTCTGAGGGCTACGGTTGTAGCTCAGTGGCAGAGCACTTGCCTAGCATGTGTGAGGCACTGAGTTCAATCCTCAGCACCACATAAAAATAGATAAATAAAATGAAGAATGAAGGTATTGTGTCCATTAAAAAAAAAGAAAGGATCCATGCTCAGACCAGTTCTTTTCCATGCACAGAATAGTTAGTGCTCCTCACTAACGCCAGCATTCTTCTTTTAGTTCTATGTTCATTCTTGCTCTCATCTCTGAGATGGTATTAGTTGAACAACACCGTTTGATTTCATGGTCCAACTTTTTATTCTGAGAATGAGAAAAGGGTACTGAAGATATGCCGCCCATCCTCCAAGACTCTACTATTCACTCTTTCTACAAGAGGAATGCCTGATGTGACTTTGTAAGCCGGGTCTCCTGGCCTTTCATTTATTGCCTATACTGGAGAAGCAAGACTTGGGAATCTTCTTTGGCTGTGTCTCCCATTCAGCAAGTGCACCAGGATAGACCTGCTTCAGCATGTTCACCATCTCCAATATTGTCATCTTGCCATTAGGTCAGGGTGCTGTGCATTTTGGTAGGAAAAGAAAGAAAGCCTTTCTCAGAAAAACCAGGCATAGTGGCTCATGTCTATGGTCCCATTACTTAGGAAGCTTAAGGCAGGAGACTGGTTTGAGTGCAGTAGTTTGTGGCCAGTCTGAGATCTCATCTCAAAAATAAAAGCCTGCCTCAGTCTTCTGGTCTAAGCCAGGTTCTACATTTCAGATCTACTAATAATGCCTCTCCCTATTTCTCATTGATTTTTTTTAAACCCAGGAGATACTTAGAGCTATATAATGATGGCGTTGAAATAGTATGTTATACCTTATTTATCAAAATGAAATATATCTCTTAAGATTTAATTCATCATTGATTGCCCAGCATGAAATATATTTGAGGCTAGGGGACTTCTTTAACGCATCATAGACAAGCAGACAATCATCTTCCAGTGTCTCTATACAATGGTACCTACTAAGTTTGTTCCTGTGATCATGTTTTAAGTCATTTTGGTCAAAAATGCAGATTCTAAATCTGGTGCATGTGACTTCTGATTCTTGTTTACATATCTAATAGGCCCATGACTCTGGGCAAGTTACTTAAATTTTTTATGCCTCAGTTTCACATCAGCAAAATGAAAATATTATCATTAATATTTTAGGACTGCCTTGAAAAATGATATTTGAAAAATAATATTTGAAAGTTCATAGAATAGGACCTAGAACATAATAAACATTAAAAAATTCGATAAATGTGTGTTACTGTGATTGTGGTTACCATTTCGTGGTTGAATTTTATACTTTCTTTAGTTCTTCTACCTTTGTGTTGTATCTTCCTTTTTCTCCTCCTCCTTTCCTTCTGCCTTCACCCTACTCATGAGATTCTGTCCTTCCTGCTTAATCAGTATATTTATTACATTAGTTTTTTCTCCTTGGTCTCAAGTTTGGGGAAAGTTGACATTCACAGTCCATAGTCACTAATGTCCTACAAATTAGGTGAACACTTGATGTGCATGAAGCAACTTAAAGTGTTGGGGACATTTAATGGCATTAAAGCTAATTGCTCCAACTGGAATTTATCCAGAACAGCTATGGAAAATGCATCGTGAAGATTTTATTGACTATTAGTGGATACGTCCTTGATTTTATATGTCCTCTAAATGACAACACCTCCTTTCTCCTAGTTGCCTGCCAGAAGAAGAAGGCAAATTAAGTTCCTCAAGATTTAGGTTCAGCAATTACATGGACCTAAAATGTCACAAGACTAATTTGTTTCAAGGGGTTTCAGTAGCATTATAAAGCATGTGGGAGGCCATCTGGTAGAGAGGCACAGAGTGGGTTTCCTAGCCTGCTAATTAATAGACATGAGGCTTGGACAGGTGACCTACTGCTTCTGAGTTCCAGTTTCCTCACTTCAAAAGTGGAGATGAAAATAACTATATGATAAGTTTGTTGTGGTAATTAAAGGAGATGACATTAATGATGTGCTTTATGCAGAACTAGGCTTAGAATAGCCATCTATAAATGGTATTTTTATTTGTGTGATTTTGAAACCTTCTATATTGTTTTCAAACTTCACTCTGGCTAAAATCTGGTGAATAAATCACTTCTTTTACACATTAGTCTCTAAACATAGAAAAAGGAAACAATATCCCTCAGTCTGAGCTGCAGTCAAAAAGATACCCTTTCAAGCCTTCATAGACTCTAGCTCTGGTGAGACACTCTTGTGCCCAGTCAATAAGCAGGATGCTGAGTTATTTATTATTCATTTATTTGATGCATGGAATAAAGAATTTTTGATTCTTATTATGGGTTAACCACTATTCTAAGTGCTGAGTAAAGCAAGCATGCTTCCTGTTCTCAAAAGATTTAAATTCTAATGAAGAGTCAGAATAAACAAGAGAACAAGCAAGATAATTACAGGATATCAAGAATGCTGGGAATAAAATGAAACAGGAAAATGTGAGCTACAATGTTGGGTGGGGGTGACCATTTTATTTCTGAGTCCCTCTGATAAAAATCTGAACTGTTTTAAATGATGAGAAGAATCCAGCTTTGTGACACTTTGTGGAAAGAGTCTTCTAGACAGAGAGGAGTAGTAGGTCAAAAGCTTTGGGGTGAGAATGAACTTCAAGACCGAATGAGCAGAAGGAAGGGCAGTGTAGATGAAGCATGGAGACCCTCGGGACAAATGGTAGGAGTGGAAATCAAAGGAAGCAAAGACCAGGTCAGGACAACCTGAAGACCATGATCAAGGCAAGGGTTCCATCCATATGCAACGGGAAATGAGCAAACAGTTTTAAGCATGAGTACAACTTGATCTGAATGCTCTTAATATTTTCACAAAGTCCTTTGGCTGAGAAGGCAAAAATATTTACACCTGGTGCTAAAAAGGGTTAATAAATCTTTAATCCCCCCTTTTTATTTTTGGATAAAGAAAAAAAATTCAATCTTCAGAGAGAAATATTTACTCAGAAAGTTCACATCTTGTTAATAGTACAAGCCGGACCTGAAATCAGAACTTTGGTCTCCTGGCCTATGCTCTTTCTATTCAAGGGCCCTAAACTTTGGTTAATATCACCCAAGGCTTCAAGGCTGAGTTTATAGGAGAATAAAGTAGACAAAATAAATCAACAGAGCACTCACAAGCATCTATAGGAGTCTGTGGGATGGCCCAATCATTAGCCATATGTCCATTCTAATTTTTTCATACAGCTCCTTTCTCTCTCTCTCTCTCTCTCTCTCTCTCTCTCTCTCTCTCTCTCTCTTTCTCTCTCCTGTCCACTTAGTTCTTGAGAGAATACCAATGGTACCAAAGTCTACCCAGGGGACTGGAAGTTTCCTGAAGCACTGGGAAAATAGTCCTTTCCTGGTTCCACAGAGCCATTTGTCTTCTGGACTATAAATGGCACTTCTTAAGCCCCAGACTCACAAAGTCTCTATTAAATTAGACCTAAAAGATTTAGGTCTCCCATAATCTTTGTCTTCTGGAGGACTGAACAGGGTATGCAAACCTCAATTCGGTCTGGCTCTTCTTTTTTTCTCCATCCCTCCTGTATAGATCAACAACCAAATATTCTTCTACACAAATTAAAACCTAACAAGACCAACCTTGCACATTTCAATTTCTATAACAGGGTGTCTTAAGGAGTCCTTTCTCTGTAGCTTAACTTTCCAAACAGGCTTACTCTGGGTTCCATTCCAGGTCCCCCAAGATTGCCTGATAAATGAGAACTGAGGAAGGCATGGCTGCTGATCAACATTGCTGACATTGCCCAAAATCCTACCAGTTGTGCCTTTTGCAAGTCAAGTTTTGCTTCTTAGGAATGTGTAACCTCAGCTGTATTTCTCTGTGACTTAAGAAATGCCATTACTGCCCAAGAGAATGGTGAACGAGAGGATTTACTGCTTGAAAAACTTCTCAATAAGTCATTGGTCATCTTCTTAATTTACAGAGGAGGTGATGGTGATCAATCACCAGAAGATACATCCTACCCATTAAAGTGAGCCCTTGGCCTCCTTCCAGCCCATCCAGTTGAACTAGAGGGTCTGTACCAAGGGCGTGCATAAAATGGTTTCTCTCTGCCATTGGCTTTCAGAGCACGATTATAAGTTTAGTTATTGTACCAATGATCCTAAAGCCCAAAGGAGCACGGTTTTGGAAAAGTGTCTGAGGTGATTAAATGAAGTAAAAGGAGGTTTATATTTCCTAGCAATAACTTGAGTAAAGAATCTTCTAGCCATTCCTGAGCACATAAGTGACCCTTATCCGTGTAGATAATGATAGTCTATAAAATTTGGAAATGTGGGCTGGGGTTGTGGCTCAGTGGTACAGTGCTTCCCTAACACATGTGAGGCACTGTATTTGATCTTTAGCACCATATAAAAAATAAACAAAATAAATTTACAAAGGATAAACAAGAATGACTTTTTAAAAAACGATTTGGAAACATGATGTCAATGGTTAGTTCAGGGACTGTAAAATGCACAGTGAGCATCAAGTACCCATCCCTTTTCTTTTCAGAATATGGGAAAAAAACAGAAGGCAGACTGAAGGAAACAGAAGGGTAAAATAAGGACAGGAGGAATTGAAGAAAAAATTTAAATGTTGTACTTCTAACCAAGGAACTTGTCATGGTTTAGATGTGCGGTATCCGCCAAAAGCTCACATGTAAGAAAATACAAGAGGATTCAGAGGGGAAATGCTCAGGTTGTGAGAGCTTTAATTCAATCAGTGAATTTATCCCTTGATGGGATTAATTAGGTGGTAGCTGGAAGCAGGTGCAGTGTGGCTGAAGGAGGTGGGTCACTGGGGCCTGGCTTTAGGGTACATATTTGTATATGGCAAGCAGAGTCTCTCTTTGCTTTCTGATCATCATGTGAGCTGCCTCCCTCTGCGACAACCTTCTGCCATGATGTTCGGCCTCACCTTGAGCCTAGAGGAATGGAGCCTACTGTCCCTGCCTTGAGGCCTCTGAAATTGTGAATCCCCAACTTTTCCTCCTCTGCAATTTTTCTTGTTGGGTCTTTTATTTGCAGCAGCAAAAGAGCTGACTAAAACAGAACCCAAAAGTTAGAGGAAGTTAAATCTTGAATCATAAAATAATATTGTAGTCTGGTTAACTTGGGTCAAATCTACTATCATTTTTATTTTCAAATATTGTGGAACTTTAAGCAACAGCTGTTTTCTATATCCTGTAGTTTGTGAACAGCCTACCTCTGCAGACATTCCCTGACACACTGGCCTGAAAACCTACTTTTTCTCCTGACCACATCAAGGCAGGTCTGAGGTGATTATATGCTGCCTCCTGACCTGCAGGTCTGACCAGTGAGTTCTTTGCTCTTCATACAGGAGAAAGACTTTGGGAAATAGGAGCAATTGGGAAACTTTTGGGAAATAGGAGCAATTGGGAGACATTTTGCCTTTCTTCTCTCTTGCAAGCACTCTATGGAGACTAAAGTGAGAAGTGGCCCCTAAAGAACAAGCATAGATAGTATACTCTTTTACGGAGTGGATTTAGTGACTCCAGTTTTTAAAGCTATTTACAAAAAATTTTCTTATACTGCTTCTACTTTTAAATATATCAAGCACTTCTAAATATTTAGAAGGACTTGATACTTCATATAAGAAATTGTCTGCTATGCATACAGCATGCATATTAATAGTTACAATATGAGTTATCTTCTAATCTGAACATTTTTACCTTGAATCATTCCCTCCTTACTTCCTTCTCTCCACCTCCAGTCTAGTGGACATATGTGATGCTTAGAGATGGTTGAACAAATTCACATCTAAAAGTGGTCTTCAGAGGACAAGCTTTCTTGTGAATTTCAACAAGAAATGTAAAAATTGTTCTAATTTTTCTACTTTGTCAAACACTAGAAACCTCTTTAATATGTAGACTACTTGTTGCAAATTTGGGACTCATTTTTCCTTTATATCACAACAAAACAAAATGCATAAAACATACAGAAAAATGTTGTGTGAAAATGAACACACTAGCATAAAACCTTTTGCAATGGCTTCCCTCCAACCTTCTTCAAAATACTAAACAAGTACAGATGGTACAATACTGCTCACAACAGTGGTTTAATAATTCCATTCGAAAAAGATAATATTTCATGTAAATTTTAGAAAAAAGATATTTTAAAGGTGACATTTTACTACCTTCAAGTTTAACGTACATCAGGCACTTCTAAACATCTAGAAAGACCAGGTATTTCAAGAAAGAACTCAAATTGGTCCAATGTGCACACAACAATCTTGAATAAACTGTACACATGTAATAATACTTTTAATTTTAAAGGGTCTACCTATGAACATTCCCATACTTCACCAACCCAGTGGGCTTTCATACTCACATTTTCAGAAAACAATCTTTTCTAGGAATTTTAATACAAAATGTGAAAATTTACTAGTTAACTATCACTTGCCATACACTGGCAATCTCATTAACATCTAGAAAAAGTACATAGTGTAGATTAGTACTCATTTGTCCCATGTGTACATTATATACAAATCAAAATAAAACAAAATGCACAGACATTAGGAACAATGGTTACTCTTTTCTCATAAGCACACTGGCATAGAACTCTGCATTTCCTCTTCTTCAGAGAACCAGTGCACAATGTGTATGCACCCTTGAAACAACATTTTAAATTAATTTTGACAAAAGAAAATTTATAAAATGCGTTATATATTTACAACTTCTACTTTCAACATGAAGATCAGGCACTTCAGAACATCTAGGAAGGCTTGATATTTCCAAAAGAGTGCTTAGCATTGTCAACTATAAATTCGATAATGAGGAATAAAATGCACACATACACACACAAAAAAAAAACCAATGGTTTTAATATGAAAAACATCTTTTACATATGACCAGTTTGGCACAGGACAGTTTTTTCATTCTTCTCTGGGGCTTCTAATCCATGTCCTCTGATCCAGTCAACAAATGTGGGCCAGTAACACTGCTAGTGTCACTTCTATCATACATAGGCATCGTTATATATGCAATGTCCAGATACAGGAAGTTTTCTCTTAAAAGGTGGGGAGTAAAGTTAAAAACAGCTTTTACATGTTATATACATAGGCTATGGAGACCAGAGCTCTGAGTTCCTCCTGGATGTATAGAACAGGAGTTTTCAGGCTGTGTCTAACCCTGTTCTATGCCATTTTTGTAAACTCAGTAGTTTGCCCTGAGTTACTCCACTTTGAATCCAAATGCCAAAGAAGGATAACTCCACACCTTGTTTGTTCAAGTAAACAACCACCATCTGCCCTGCAAACCATAAGGTACAAACTGATGAACAACTTATTCATGCCAATTTATCAAACTAAATCAGGAGCACCTGGCTACATGGACATCCCAAATCATATCAGGAACTAAAACACAGGAGCTTATCAACCTCACTGGATACAACCCACTCACCTGAGACTCATGAAAGAAGGAAGTCCCCAAAACTGGACATGAGGGCTCCCTGACCGTGTCACCTGGTTATCCCTCCTGAGTCTTGCTCAAGGAAAGAAAAAACATGTCAGCAATGATCCTTTGGTTCTGTCCCTGCAGGGTTCAGCACAGTGAGGTTTCTCCTGCCTGTAAGGAAGATTCATGGCTCACTCCAAGCCTGCACATCAAGCTGACCCTTTAAGCTGATCTTCTGAAATTCCCTTCAGTCCAGATCCTCTGTCTTAACAACTCAGAAGAACTGGTTCATTAAAACCCTATCTGACCACTTACGTGGTCTTTGCATTCATATCTGCCAGCTGCCTGTGCTTTTGGTACAGCATTCTGCAGCTCCCTTAACCCTTTTTTAATCTTTCTACGATATATATATATATATATATATATATATATATATATATATATATATATATATAGTTTGAGTGGAGATTTTATATATATATATATATATATATATATATATATATATATATATGAATGATACACACATACATACACGTATGTGTGTGTGTGTGAAGTACAATGTGTTACAGATATCAGAAATTATGATTGGAATGGAATAAAAGAATTTGAGATTGCCCAGTGACCCACCAGTATTCAGTGAATTGCATCTCCAGAAAGTGGTGTAGCTTGTGAACTGATTGTTATTCAGGAAATTCTGACAGTGTGGAAAGTCGGCACAAAGGTGTTAGGTCTTTGTTAAGACATAGCTTGCTCAGGACACAGGCCTTCTATAAATGGCCAGTAAGTGCCTCCTTAGGTTGGTGGTCATCTTCAATTGGCCAAATGTGGCACGAATCCCTCTTTTCTCTCCTTCATGGAATCAAAACCACTGGCCCAAAGGTGGCAAACCGTCCACCCATTGTCAACAGGGTTTTGCTCACCTTGTGGGCCCCTTAAGGCCTCAGTTCCATGTTATCAGGACAAGGTGAGGTCTCACCCACCTGGCATGGAGCTGTCACCCTACGACCCAGAGCTGCACACCTGCAGGGCTCCATTGTCACACCTAGTGTCTGAGCTTTCGGCAGCTCTCTGGCTTTAGCCGCCAATGCTTCTGGCCACGCCAGGCCACTCAGCGCCCGCTGCCACACAGAGGCGCCTTCCTTGGCGGCTGGAGGGGACTTGCCCTGCAGTAGAGGGTGGGCTCTGGTTACCCTGCACCCCCTGGGTCCTGGCTCAGGCAGGCCAACATCACCTGATATGAGGTCAGGTCGGGATGGGAGAGGTTCCTGGTGCTTTGAGGCCCGGCAAAGCCAGTGCGCAGTCGCAGAAGGCTCCAGCTCTGCCTGGCAGAGGCGACCTGGCCTGGGGCCGGAGGCTCCAGGTAGCACACAGAACAGTTGGTGCTCCGTTTCTTATGGGGTCCTTTGCGGAACTCAGGTCCCTGACTTTGGTTTTACTGCTTGGGACACTACTAACACCACCACCTCGTCAGTGCGCATGTTCCATTTGAGACTCTTCTGCTGCTCTTTTCAGAGTTGACCCAGCTCAGTTGGACATCTTCAGCTCAGGTGTCATTCAAAGACCTTCCTGATATCTTCCCCCGCCACCTCAAACCAGGTCGGGTCTCCCTACACTGGGTGCTCACAGAACCATGTGCCACTCCCCTACGGCACTGACCATTTGTTTATTACTGATATCATTTGATTGGTTATTTGAGGATGGAAGTTTGAAGTTGGTATGATTGATTGATGTTTGTTATTGTCCAAGTTCCAACTTAACGTCTAGAAGGAACATCCTCTGGATATAAAGAAGAGCTATCCCAGGTCCCAGGTACAAGTGTGGTACACTGCAGCTAACAGGAGGACCCACCCACCGTGAACAATAGGGAAAAGCAGCAGGAGAGGAGATTAGGAGGGAGATGGGGAAGGATAAGATTAACATTTAAATCAGTGTACTTTGGAAAAAGCAGATCACACTCTATATCGTGGAGTGGATTCATCCAATCATTTGAAAGTCTTAATAGAAACAGACAGGACCTCCCTCCCAGGACTGTGCACTGCCAGCTGACTGCCTTCAGACCCAGATGGCAGCTTTCCTCTGGGTCTCCAGGCTGGTGGCCTGCTCTGCAGATTTAGAACTGGCCAGCCTCCACGAATGCATGAGCCAATTCTTTTAAATAACCCTCCTCCATATATACAAAATCTATTGGTTCTGATTCTCTAAAGAACCCTGTGCCAATACAGATGCCTTCAATTCTTTTTAGACACCAATCAATCCAGAATTTTGGAGCTAATTCTGAAATTTGCAAGCAGCTTGGTATTCTGCACACTTACACAAAGGAAAGGGGTATCAAGAACCCTTCAAACCTGCTTATGAAACTCTTACCAGATCTCTTCTGGTTTGCCCAGTTCCTAAACTCTGCTGCATATTCTTTGTTCCACTATCCATTTGGCTTTCTGCCTATATTTTGGATTCTCTACTCCAGTCATCCCCTGGGATCTCAACAAATGACTGACAGGGCACCCAAATGGGGAAAGTAGGCCTTTGGGTCTCCTACAGAAAATCTCTGATTGACCCTATGACCCCCTCTATTCTCCTAACACTTAAAAATATGGTTCTTCATGGCTATTCCGGTTACTCTGTTTGTCTCTTATTTTCCCTTCAAACTTGGTGCCATCCCTAGTACCCACAGACTCTGCTCCTGCCAGCGTCTCCCGGAATTCGACTTTGCCTTTGACAAAAGGCACACACTAAGGAAGTGCTCACACTAAGGAAGTGCCTAAAAGTTCTCCCCACCTACAGAAGAATTAAACATAGTTACACACACATACACACACCCAATAGTGAACATTGTTTATAAAAATAAATAAAATTATTTTTCTGTATCCATGTTTTTATACTAATGTATCTTTATATATTTGTTTTGATGATCTAAAGCTTGTTTGTAGTAGAAGTCTCCAGAAGAACTCATGGGAAAAAAATGCCCTTAGTTATGAGTTATAAATACCAATATATTTTCCATCTTTACACTTGAAAGTCCATATGGATGGATATAAAATCCTTGGATTCTATTTTCTTTTCTAGGGGATATTGAAAGTATCACCACAATTTTATCTGCAATGAAGTAAAGAAAACATTGATGATTAATTGACATTTTTCACTTAAGAACAGTGTGGTAACTGTACTGAAATGTTTGGTTGTGTCTTTTTTCTTTGAAGTCTACAAATTTCATTAAATATGTCTAAATATTGGTCTATGTGGAACTTTTTTTAAGTATGTAATAAACTATTTTAAAACATGTAATTTTAACCTCTTTTCTTCAGGAAAAAATAGTTAGAATTCACTATTCACTATAATTCTATAGTTTTGTTCTTCTTTTGAGACACTTATTATATCATGCTAAATCTCCTTGCATATCTTTAAATTTACAACTTTCTCACAAATCATTTTTATGTTTTTCATCTCTTTTTGGCTATTTTATTCACTCTTCTGTTTCTTCATACTTAATTTTAATTTCTGAAATTATTTTTGAATTTTATTCATAATGCTATATTGAGATCTAACACATATCCAATTATGACTTGTCATGGTTAATATATTGCATCATTATCTTTATATAGTTTCTCTTTCTTTGAAATATGTTATAGTTCTCATCTTTTTGTGGTCATCTTTTTTCTGGCATGTTTCCTTTGATGGAGAAGTATATTCTGTCACATATTTTTCTTATAAGATGATATAAAATTCTATCTTAATATTTCTGTTATTCATTATATAAGAAATCAGGGGATTATATAAGAAATTAGGGGATTTTGACAAGAATTTGCATAAAAACACTGCATAATGTCATGTAGATTAAAAGACAAGATTACTGTCCAGGCTATTAGCAATATTTTTAAAGACCTATTTATTTAAAAGTCTTACATTGTTCTGTATTATGAGTCATCTCACCACCTCCAATGAATTAAGTGACTCTGACTTGTGCAGCTTTTCAAAATGTATCTTTATTATGTATATTAAGAAATACAGCATGATGTTTTACTGTATTTTTACATAGTAAAACTATAAGGATAGTCAAACAAATAAACATATTTATAATCTTTTCTAGTTAACCTTTTACTTATGGTAAAAATACCTAAAATCTACTCCCTTAGTAAGTTTTTGGTAAACAATGCAGTATTATTAACTATTGTTCTCATGCTGCACACTAAATCTCTAGACTGATTCCTTCTGTCTTAATGCAAATTTGTACTCTTTGACATATTTTTCACCCTTTCCTTCCTCTTCCTGCTCCAAACAACCACTGTTCAAATCTGTTTCTTTTTATTTGATTTTTCTTTTTTTTAAATGCAAATATGAGAAAGATAATAGAGAATTTGTCTTTTTTGTGTCTGGCTTATCTCACTTAGCTAAAGTCCTCCGGGTTTATCCAGGGTGTTTCAAATGGTAATATCTTCTTTTTTTAGGGCTGAATTATGTTCTATTGCATACATGTATATACAACAATTATCCATTTTTTTCATCGATGGAAACTTAGGATGTGTTCATATCTTGAGAATAATTTTACAATGAAAACAGGAATACAGATATCACCACAGAAAAACTGATTTCACTTCCTTTAGATGTATGTGAAGGGGATGTACAAAGGCATAGGTAGTCAGGGCAAGATGGTGAGTGAGGAAGTTTAGGACAGGACCAGATTAAAGGAGTCTGGAGAGAGTCTTCCAATGAGGTCAACTCTGGATTAAGGAAAGTGCTTTGGACACAAATGGGGGACCCAATTAGCTAGACACTTCTGTACTAGTGCTCCTAAGCAGGAAATCCAATAGAAAAATTAAAATAGATGAGTGGACACAGGGGAGACCAATGAACAATAGTGAGGAGAACATGGAAAGAGGAGAAGATAAGAAAGGAGATTCCAGAGACCATAAAAAGAACAAGCCAAAACTTCCCCACCAGACTCACAACTCCCCACTTTTCTTCTGAGAAGTCTGTTACACTCGTTTTTGCAATAAACCTGCTGTTTGCTTGCTATCTCTGTGTCCTGTTCTTCAATTCTTTGCTGAATGGAAATAACAAACCCAAGACCCATAGATGATAACATACACTCAACAGAGAAGTTACAGGTAATATGGTGTTCTATTTTTAATTTTTTTTGAAGAACCTCCAAACTATTTTCCATGTCAGCTGCTCAAATGTTCCCATTTTTCCACATCCTGGCCAATGCTCAACTCTTTATCTTTTTCATAATCACTCTCCTAACAGGTATAAGAAAATATCTTATTGTGGTTTTCATTTTCATTTTCCTGGTTTAAAGATGTTGAGCACCGTTTCATATACCTCTTGGCCATTTGTATATTTGTTTTAGAAAATCATGTCCAACTTCTTTGCCCATTTTTTTAAAATAAGTTTAATTTTTTTGTTTTCTTTTTTACCAATGAGTTTTAGAAATTTCTTACATAGTTTGGATATTAACCCTACATGGCTTTACAAATATTTACTCCCATTCCAAAGCCTTTTTTATTTTGTTGACTAATTTTTTTGCTGTGCATGAGCTTTTTAGTTTGATATAGTCTCAAAGGTTCAATTTTACTTTTATAGCCTGAGGGGTTTTGTTTGTTTGTATCTAAAAAATAACTACCAGGGGAATGAGGGAAACTTTGGTTATGCTTTCTTCTGGAAGTTTTAGTTTCACATCTTATGTTGAGGTCTTTAATCAGTGGAACAAAACTAGGTATCAGCAAGAACATGGGAAAATTTTAAGTATGTAAAAATTGAACAACACACTCTTGACCAACCTCTAGATCAAAGAGGAAACCAAAGAGAATTTTTTAAAAAATTAACTAGAGATAAACAAAAATTAATTTGCAAAACTTTTATGAGAAGAGGAAAAAGCAATAACAGAAGAAAAGTTTATAGCAATAAACACTATATTAAAAGAATAAAGATCTCTTAAATAAACATCCAACTTTTACCTCTAGGAACTAGAAAAATAAGGAAAAAAAATCCTAACCCAAAGTTAACAGATGGAATCAGGTAATCAAGACAAGAACAGAAGTAAATCAAATAGAAAATGTATAGGAAAAAAAAACTAAACTAAAATTTGGTCATTTGAATAAACAAATAATATTGATAAAAGTTTAACTAGATTAACAAAATAGGCTGAAGACTCAGGTGATAAAATAAGAAATTAAAGAAGAGACCTTATAGAGAACATCTTATAAATAAAAAGGATAATAATGAACAGTATGCCAAAAAATGAATATTCTGGAAGAAACAGATAAATTTTTAGAAGCACATACCTTCTAAGAATGGATCAAGAATAAATAGAAAGCCTGGACAGACCAATAAAAATAAAGAGATTAAAGTGGTAATAATAAAAAAAAATCTCCCAGGACCATATGGCTTCACAGCTGAATCCTACCAAACACTTAAAGAAGAATTAGTATCACTTTCTTTACAAAATCTTCCAAATAATAGAAGATCAGGAAAGACTTCCAAATTCATTTTATGTTGCCAGCACCACCCTGATACCAGCATCTCAGGCGTGGATGTAGAAGTGGCTTCCTGAAAGTTCCCAAAATCACACTCTGAGGAGCAGTGCTCTTGACGAGGGAGATTACAAAGATGGTGAAAATGCTGTATTTACTATTATTGAGTTCTCAGATTTGTGTGTGCAAACTTGGCCACTGTAAGCAGCTTCAAACAAAATAAATAACCTGACATATGTTATGAATCTTTTTTTTTTCTTGCATGATGTTTTTTTATCTAAAATCTCTATGACAGCATTGACTGGGTCCTAATCAGCTCTGCATCTCTCAACGTTCCTGACATTTTATATATTTTTATTAAAATAATCATCTGTTAGTAAGACAGCACAAAAATACCTGAAAATTTCTTATCATTATGAAGATACTATAAATAAGCAATGCAATAACTCGTAGATGATCATAAAAGTTTATTTAACTAAATTCCACTTTGAAAGGCTGTGTAGAAAATAGAAGTTCTAAATTCACACCTGCAGGGTGGGGAGGGCATCACTGTATTTTCACACTTGGATCAGAGGCCTGCAGAGCTTATAACTCTGACCTTGCCTTTCTCTCCCAGCCTTTGGAGTTGGACTGCGAGGACATCACGTGCTTCCCGGAGCCTCCTCCAGGAGGATCATGGGAACTCTCAGCCTCCTTTATCATGTCCAAAGGAGAAAGGTGGTCCCAGAGCATCAGGGACACCCAATCACCTGCATGCTGTACCTGTGATACTCCCGACACCACCAGCTGTGCAGCAGGATTTCTACCTCCTTCCTGCGGTGCCTCATGCTCTTTCCAAACAGTGACACATGCCCTTCCAAATGCATCCAGTAATTACAGCCCTCTTCCTGGCCAGTGTCTGTGACTTAGGATGATTCCTCTACCTGAATCAAACTCCATCCTCTACACTGCATGTCCACAACTTTCTCAGAGTCCCCAGTGTGGTGGCTTCTCTGTGGCCATGAAGATTGCTGGGCTTCATGTGCCAGGTTGTGCCCATGGCATTTTGCTCATGCTTTTGATATCCCAGTTCCTTCTGTGCCGGGGTCCAGCCCCGGCGGGGTCCAGGGAGTCCTGAAGGAGGAGTGGCGTCGGCGAAGTGATGAGACAGGAGTCGTTCCGTTTGAGCAATCTCCAGAGAGAGAGCTAAAGCAGCTTTCTCTGGGTCCCCTTTTATTACAATTTTTCTCATCATTATAGATTCACAATACGTCATTGATTATATAATTTAAAACTTTGCCAAGACATGACATTTCCTTAACCATGATTGAGAGCACACCAATCTACATTCTTCCAGGATATGACCCCCAGCCATACAATCATCAAAGTACAAAATCATCAATAAAACATGTCACCAATTTACATCCTTCAGATTTTCCCAAGATTTACTATTTTTCCCAAGATATGTTATTTCCTTATTAACTAATGCCAAACTACGTAACCAGACTCTAAGTCTTTAGCCAATCATTAACCTAAAGTACATTTGTACTTTATTTCTAATTCAAAATTCCCATCTAAAAAAGTCCCTTTAAATCTTATATTTAAAATATCTTAAAGTTTATGAATCATCCTTAAAACATATCAGAAACCTATACAACTAAAGACTTAAGAATTTCTAAACTTAAGAATCTAAATAAAATAATATTTTTAACATTATTTTAAAACTGTGTCTTATAAACCTATTTTAATTGATTCCTAAATTTATTTTCATAAAACTGGTTGAGCTGCTTTCTCGAAGAGTTTCTTTGTTTCTCAGTCAAGGTACACTAGTTCTCAAAGAGTTTGTTTCTCAGTCAAGGTGCACTAGTTCTCAAAGAATTTGTTTTTCAGAGGATGATTGTTGTCCATTATTAGGTTTGTCCACAATGTACTGAGATAGAAGAATAGCCTTTTACTTTGTCCTTGATATGCTGAGGGGTGGGTAGAACGGCCTCCAAGGCTTGAACTACCTGTTCTGTTCTAGCCATCTGAAATTTAATTTGTTTGGCATTTAACATGCTCATGCCTCCTGTGAGAAACATAAGCATGAAAATGCAAAGTCCCAATTACATAAAAAAGGGTCTCATGGTTTCGGTTACCCACCAACCAGCGTGGCTTTGCCAGCATTCATCCTCACTGTGACCCTGTCAAGACAGTGGGAGAGCGGCTTTGCCAACACTTTTTCTCACTGTGACCCTGTCAAGACAGTGAGTGGGGGATCGCCTCCACCAATTCCCCCTTTTTTATTTTTTAAATGAAGTAACTTTAGTTCCAGATGGGCTGAACGAATTTCACGACTCAGCAATCTGAACAGGACTGGAAGGACAAAAATAAGGACAAGAATAATTAAAATACTTAAACCACTATTAATTAAAATAGAAAATAAAGTTTTGCTGGAGACTAAAGAGTTTAATTTGGAAACAAAAGTGTCAGCTAATTCTGGAATGGTTGTTTCTGAAATATGTGCCTGGCTAATGTCTTTAATTTTTTCCTGTAATTTATCTATATCTAGAGTTAAGTTAGTGTTTTTCCATAATCCTCGTAAATGACATTGTATCTGAGACCATGTTTTTTCAGAATAGTTATATGTGTGAGGAGTAACACAAATCCATTTATATTGAGAATGACATCTAGTTGTCATTCGAGTTTTTATGTTTTGAATTTGATTACCAATGTAAAGGACAGCCTCTTCTAAAGCATTAACTCTAGCTTCTAACTTTGTATTTATATGTTCCTGAATCATAAGTGCAGTAGAAATATTTTTTGACAACTGATTTACATGATGAGCAGTATGAACTTCTTTAACTAATGCAGTGGTGGAAGCAACTATGGACCCTATTATACCAATTAATGCTGAAATTCCTAAAATTAAGGTAGCTACAAAACGTTTAGGTCTAATTAAGGCTTGATTAACTGAATCTAATGCTTGTAACCAAGGATCATCATACCAAACAGAATCTAATTTAACAGGCAACATAACATAAGAAGGTTTATGTACAATTAAAATATGATTAGATGCTGATATGCTAGGATCAATACAATTTGTTAATGTACAACCTTCACAAACAACATCATAAGTTTCATCCTCTAATTTTGAAATCTTTAGTGTTCCTTGATTTTTAAGTAATATTGCATAAGGGGATCCTACACAAGCTGTAACAAAATGACTTTCATGTACTAAAGAAGGCCTAATCATATGTATTATGTCTAAAGAAGCCAATAATCTGTAAAGTTCTGTATAAACCTGATAATGTTGTTTAATTTTAGTAAAATATAAAGGGGCAACCCATCCAGCTGAGAACCATTCATTCATGGGTTCAAGTGGAACGCTCCTAATAATTCGTATTCGAGGAGTATTCCATGAAGGTGACGATAAAATTTTAGGAGCCTCATATTCAGATTCAGAAATAGAAAAATCATATATTGGAAAAGAAGAATTTTTTGGAAAGATTTTAAATCCTTTTTTAATAAACATACATGTATGCCACATTGGAAATCCAAATTGTCTATCTATTTTTACCCATGAATGATCAAGATGGGACTCAGCTTTTTTACAATCTTGAAACATAGAAGGAGGCTTTTCTGAAGGCAAATTTTCTTTAAAATCAGGAAAATCTAAAGCTAAAATAGAAAGCATCCAAAGATCCTTTATATCATTTTCCTCATTTGGAGAATTTGTCATAAAAGTTCTATAATTAAGTGGTATGCAGCCCACAATTGGAATAATATTATAACTAAAACACAGAGGAGGTAAATGACTATGACCCTTAAAACTAAAATTATGAGTTGATATAGGAGTAATAAAAGAATTAGATTTACCCCCCAGGAGATTAGTATTATTGGTAAATACCTTAATATCTCCTTTTCCCCAAGTAGTGAGATGAAATAAAGGTGGATCAGGATAATATGCCCAATAATATTCAGAAGACACATTGGTTACCTGACAGGCAAGAATAGCTAGCATAGCAACAAACATTTTCTCAGGAGTGCAGAGGTTTGACTGAGTAGAAATAAGTTCTCGAGCTTGATGAGTCAATTGTTTTAATTGTCCCCAAGTTGGTAATTCTGCAAATCTTGTAGAAGATGATCGTCTGAATAAGGACTGAGGGTCATCAAAGCTCATTCGGGAGAAAGATGGAATCAAGGTAGTCATCAAATCTTCCTCAGGCACCGTGGTCAATGGTGAGGCGTGTCGGAGACTCGGAGGGCACGATCTGTTCCGCTTTCTGGTCCGGAGGCTGGACATAGGGTCGAATCAGTCTGTCAGGGATCCAAATGGGGGAATCTGCGTCCTGTGGGAAGACACAAGCATATCCTCGCCCACAAGTTAGTAATACATCAGGTCCTTTCCATTTACCTGTCAAAAGATCTTTCCATTTTACCAAGGGTTTTGCTGATATTTTTTCACTTTCCCAATGTCTTAACATGGGAGTCACTCCTTTATAATCACAATTAAGATGATTAATCACAAACAAAGCATGTTGTAAAACATGATAAGGAGAACTATATTTATATTCTCCTTCTTGAAGTTTAGTAATTTGAGCTTTCAATGTTTGATGAGCTCTCTCAACTATAGCTTGTCCTTGAGGATTATAAGGAATTCCTGTAGAATGAGAAATTTTAAACATATCACAAAATTTTTTAAAAGCATTTGAAGTGTAAGCTGGTGCATTATCTGTTTTTAATGCTTTAGGCATTCCCAAATATGAGAAACAAATAAACAAGTGTTGCACTACGTCTTTATATGCTTCCCCAGTTCTTGCTGAGGCAATAATCACATGAGAAAAAGTATCAACAACAACATGAACATAACTTAATTTTCCAAATGAAGGAATATGAGTAACATCCATTTGCCATAAATCATTAGGTCTTAAACCACGAGGATTAACTCCCATGGGTAAAGTTGGCAATAATGATGGACAGGTTTGACAATTTTTGACAATAGTTCTAGCTGATTCCCTAGGGATATGAAATTGTTGTCGAAGGGCAGAAGCATTTTGATGATGTAAAGCATGACTAGCTGTAGCTTCCTGAACAGTAAGAATTTGGGGTCTGGTTAATGAATCTGCCAATGTATTGCCTTGTGACAATTTTCCTGGTAAGTTAGAATGTCCTCGAATATGTCCTATAAAATAAGGATGTTGTCTATCTAAAATTAACTTCTGTAAAGAATTTAAATGATGAAAAATTGTAGTCTTATGTTGAGGAAGAGAAGCTGTCTCTATATGAGGAAAAATTTTTACAATATACTGAGAATCAGTATATAAGTTAAACATTTGATCTTTTAATTGGGCAAAAGCCATAATTACAGCTATTATTTCTGCCCTCTGAGCAGAGGTTTCCTCTGTCTGTTGAACATAGGTTTTATCATTAATAACTAAAGATGCTCGTCCATTTGAGGAGCCATCAGTGAAAACTAAAGCTGCTGGTTGAGGTAAAGGTTCATAAATTTTAGTAGGTATAGCTAGAACAGAAGAGTCTGAGGGAATAACTACTGATTCTGAAGATGCCAAATCTAATCCTGCTGAATCTGGTGTGGCTCTTAATAAAGCCCTTATAGTATATTTTGTTGAAAAAGATTGTTGATGTCCTCTATTATTTAAGGGGCCCGAGGAGGGCCCCATTACTAGTTTCCCGGCAATGGATTGGCAGTGATTTGTGGAAATTTTTGAGGCATTGGTCCACCTATTAAAAGTGTCCCATCTTTATGAAATTTAGAGTGACAGTCCTTTGCCCAGTGAAAACCCTTATTGCAACGTGGGCATAAAGTTTTGGGTCTAGATATCTGATTAGAAACTATGTTTTCTTTATTTTGAAAATTTTTATTAGGACAAACTTTACTAAAATGACCTGTCTGTCCACAAGAAAAACAGCTTTGATTTCCTTTATTTTGTTCTCTGTTTTGAAGTCTTTTAAGAAACTGAGCATTTGTTTGTCCTTGTAATGCTGCAGCTATGGCTACACCTTGCAAATATGAGGGTGATACATCAGCACAAACCTTAACAAAATCAGATAAATTTCCTGTCTTTCTAATAGGTCTTAGGAGTGTCTGACATGTAGTATTTGCATTTTCAAAAGCTAATTGTTTAATTATAATTTGTGCAGCTTCATTATTTGTTATAATTTTTTCCACTGATTCTTTTAATCGAGACAAAAATTCCTCAAAAGGTTCTTCAGGCTTTTGTTTTATAGTACTTAAGCCAGAAGTTTTAACTCCTTTATTTTCCAATTGTCTCCAAGCATTAACTGCTAAATCTGAGCACTGGATCAAGGCAGGATGAGGAAGATGTAATTGATCACTTGGCTGAGCCCAATCATTTTCTCCCATTAACATATCAAGAGTGACTTCACTATTTATAGATTTATTATATCGAGAGCGTTCTTTAGCTCTATCTTCATAATCTGTTTTCCATAGTAAGAATGTTCCTCCAGGGAGACAAGATTTTGCAGTAGCAAACCAATCATATGGAGTCATCCATCTACTGGCAATAATTTCTACTATCTGTAAAGTATAAGGAGAAGTGGGCCCATAATCATGAACAGACTGTTTTAATTCTTTTAAAAGTTTTAAAGGAAGGGGCTCCCATTGAGGCATATAATTCTCATCATTTGAATCAAAAGTGATAGGGAGAGTAAAACTTAAATCTCCAGATTGTAGAGCCTCTTTCATAGCTCCTTTAAATCCTACATTCCGTGGAGGAGGTGGTAAAGTATTTTTCATTTTGGAACCCAATTTATTTTTGGTAGAAGATCCGCAAGAATGTGTACTTATGGGGGCAAAGAATTCTTCATTATGATATTCAGTAGCTGCTTCTTCTAAATTATCTTTATTTTGTAAACAAGACTGATCCTTCTCCTCATCTTTTTTTAGGACATAAGTTTCACTTCTAGAGTCCTTCCTTAGGGGAGTTTCTTCAGTAGGGACAGTTAAGTTAATCTTATTTAAGATTTCAGCTTCTTGAGCTGGATCTAACATATCTTTTAAAAGATTCCATAATGCTATAGCATCTACAGGCATATTTTCTGGTCCATAATTAGAGTAATATGCTCTTAAAGTTTCTCCTATTTTTACCCATGTTTTTAGATCTAAGGTTCCCTCTTCTGGGAACCAAGGACAACATTCCTGAATAAAATGAAAAAACCTCTGTAATTGTGAAGTGGGAACCTGAACTCCTTTTTTTCTAAGCAAATGTTTAACAATATCAATGAATAATCCTCGTTCCTTGGATTCTGTATTTCCCATTTTTCTTTTACCTAATTACCCACTCTCACCTGTTCTGCCAACAGGGGGCTCGCGAAACCCACGGGTAACGGCCTATCCACTCCGAAAACAAGGGGACAAATGCCGAGGGGGCTTACCTTCAGGTGCCGAGGGGATTACCTTCAGGTCCCTGGCTCGGGCGCCAATTGCCGGGGTCCAGCCCCAGCGGGGTCCAGGGAGTCCTGAAGGAGGAGTGGCGTCGGCGAAATGACGAGACAGGAGTCGTTCCGTTTGAGCAATCTCCAGAGAGAGAGCTAAAGCAGCTTTCTCTGGGTCCCCTTTTATTACAATTTTTCTCATCATTATAGATTCACAATACGTCATTGATTATATAATTTAAAACTTTGCCAAGACATGACATTTCCTTAACCATGATTGAGAGCACACCAATCTACATTCTTCCAGGATATGACCCCCAGCCATACAATCATCAAAGTACAAAATCATCAATAAAACATGTCACCAATTTACATCCTTCAGATTTTCCCAAGATTTACTTTTTCCCAAGATATGTTATTTCCTTATTAACTAATGCCAAACTACGTAACCAGACTCTAAGTCTTTAGCCAATCATTAACCTAAAGTACATTTGTACTTTATTTCTAATTCAAAATTCCCATCTAAAAAAGTCCCTTTAAATCTTATATTTAAAATATCTTAAAGTTTATGAATCATCCTTAAAACATATCAGAAACCTATACAACTAAAGACTTAAGAATTTCTAAACTTAAGAATCTAAATAAAATAATATTTTTAACATTATTTTAAAACTGTGTCTTATAAACCTATTTTAATTGATTCCTAAATTTATTTTCATAAAACTGGTTGAGCTGCTTTCTCGAAGAGTTTCTTTGTTTCTCAGTCAAGGTACACTAGTTCTCAAAGAGTTTGTTTCTCAGTCAAGGTGCACTAGTTCTCAAAGAATTTGTTTTTCAGAGGATGATTGTTGTCCATTATTAGGTTTGTCCACAATGTACTGAGATAGAAGAATAGCCTTTTACTTTGTCCTTGATATGCTGAGGGGTGGGTAGAACGGCCTCCAAGGCTTGAACTACCTGTTCTGTTCTAGCCATCTGAAATTTAATTTGTTTGGCATTTAACATGCTCATGCCTCCTGTGAGAAACATAAGCATGAAAATGCAAAGTCCCAATTACATAAAAAAGGGTCTCATGGTTTCGGTTACCCACCAACCAGCGTGGCTTTGCCAGCATTCATCCTCACTGTGACCCTGTCAAGACAGTGGGAGAGCGGCTTTGCCAACACTTTTTCTCACTGTGACCCTGTCAAGACAGTGAGTGGGGGATCGCCTCCACCACTTCTGCTTTGTATTCTAGTGACTTTAAAACCCAACTTGTCATCCAGGACAGAGTACGGTGCCCAGGACAAGGATGAGGGCCCTGGGTCATGGCCAAGGGTTTCAGCACCCACCAGTCACTGTGCAGGCTCTGAGGCAGCATTCTTGGATTATCCTCATCTTGGTACATGGGCTGCCTGGACAGCACAGGTACCATGTGTTTCATTGGATTTAGGACTCACTCAACAGTGTCCTCAGGTCATAAACTGAAAGGAAAAGAGGAAAGTTCTCCTTCCCGCTATTCAGTGGAGACCCATACATTAAAAAAAACTCACTAAAACTAGCAGTCAGGCTGCACTGCAATTCTGCAGGAACTTTCTAGCTATCATCAGCCTAAGGAAGTTACTAAAGGACACTGAGAGCTGATCTTTTTCACTCAATGTGAATGTCACAAATTTTATGTGACCCTCACAGGACCGCTGCTCTACTCCCTGCTCAGTGAGGTTATTTTTCTTGAGACTCCAATGATGTGAACTACCATCTCTCTGGTTGGCTTTCTTAGCCTCCATCTGCAGTTGAGAACTCATTCTTTTCCTCAGAAGAAGCCTGCTTTTGCATTCATGAATGCTACTTTTTCCTGAGGTGAAACATTGGCAAGATAAGATGTATTCATTTTCCCCAAATGAAATGACTCATTTTGGATCACTTTGCAAACAGAAGACTTTGCTTATTGTTCCTGGGGACAGTGCATCTTCTTTTGATTCCATTCAGAGACAGTTTTTGGAAGCCCCTGAATTTTAATCCTCTAAGGGGGATCCCAGGAGGATAAAGGTTTGCAGAGTTTAGATTCTGAAAAGAATGGAGACAAGCAGGGAGGCTGGAAAAGAGCACTGAGTTGGTATTTTAAAGACCAGCCCCTTCTGCAAGTGAAAGAACACACTTTCCCCTGTATTTCCTTCAAATCCTTGAAATGAATTCAGTTACATCCACTAACAGGAATAAATAACACTTAATAAGTGCTGTCTCTGGGTCAGGTCCCACCTCATCTGGGCAATCAACATGCACCTTCAAGAGAGTGATAATTGCTTCATTTCTTTAGTTCTGTGACATTGAGGCTGATAAGTGACAAACGACTTTCCTCAGACAACACAACTTTCCAGTGCAGAGTGGGGATGTTTCATAAAAAAGCCTTTGCAATGCAGATATTTTGTTTTACTTGTTGAAAAATGCAGATTCCTGGCCCTCATGCTACTCACTCAGTAGTTCCTATATGGAGCCCAGGAATCTGCATTTTCAACATGGTTCTGTATGATTCTAACAGGAAGCCTAAATATACACCCTCTTGAGGAAGGGAACTTCTCCAAAAAGGCCAGTATCCACGTAGGAGTTGTGTACCTCATAACTGTCAGCAGATGGATGTGTGCAAGTTTTGCTTGTGACACTTTGAAAAGTAATGAAGGAAGCAGTTTCAAGCAGCTTGTCCCCTATCTGGGAATCTGATCAGTGACTAGCATTTGCCAGCAATTGGCTCAGGGTTGGGAACAGAGTTTAGGGCACAAAAGTTGCTGGTGTTGGGGGCAAGAAGGCTGCTCCTACAAAGGGGGTACCCAGTTACTAATGTGTCATCATTGGAACCCAGACATGTACATGAAAAAAATTGGAAAGAATTTTGTGAACATCCTCATTCCACACTGAGGCAAGACAGCTTTTCTAGTTAATTTGGCTTTTCCCCCTCTAATCCAACTAAGAACATACACTTCATTTTGTTTGCAAGAAAGTCTGAAAGTATTCAATGTGGCAGATGATGCCTGCAGTGTTTGCCTTGCCCAGTAAACAGAGTTGGTCTCTCAGTCCCAGTATGGATTGGAAAAGCTCATCAAAGAGAGGGGCTGGGCCTTTACTTGTACCCCTGTTCCATGGTGTCTGAGGACAAAGCTGGTGGCCTCATATTGTACAATGTGTTCTTCTTTAATGGCCATTTAAAATATCCATAGTGACTCTACATAGTACCCATACATAGTAAATTATTGGTTTTCTTTTCTATAGATTTTAATATTTCTCTATTAAGTACTTTTACCAACTCCTGGCTTATATTTAAGGTCTAATGTTTCTATTTTTATTTCCTACTAGTTCAAATATAATCCCCTCTTTGCCTGGATTCCAACTTCTGCACCTCTAACCATCTCTCATATCCAATGTGCAAAGCCACAATCCAACTGTGAGACTCTGGGATGCTGACACTTGATAGTTATCCTTGATAGTTTCATTTTCCTATGATTCAGGCAGTTTGGCAGCAGTGAGAAGAAAGCAAGAGGATGTTCTCACTGATCACATTTTCACATTTCTTGTTGGCTTATGGAAAACGTTATATACAGCAGGAGGGCAGAGTTGACGTCAGGATATTTGGAGCCTAGGCTGACAAAATTTTGTGACTTCTTTTAAGAAAAATAATCCAAAAGTACCACTAACAAAAAGATACAAAAGTAATTACTTATTAGGATAAGAAATCTGGAGGTTTTGTTTTGATATGGATTCAGCACAGTCTTCAGCCCTTGGGTCTTCTTGATGAAAGTCCTAGAAGGGATATTTTAATGTAAATCAATGAGGAACATGTATTCACTAAAATTTTTCTTAGGATATGCTTGGCCAGATGGTAGTACACCAAGTAAAATCTGAAGTGAACACACATAATCATTGGGCCAATTTATAATGTCAAAGAAGAAAATGTGTGGCTGAGAGGGACGGTGGAAGGCAATGAATGGAGAAAGAAGAAATGAAGGGGCACAGCAGATAGTTCCAGTGTTGCCACTGGTAGCAGAGGGGTCAAAATCGTCTTCAGCTGGTGTGTGTGTGTGTGTGTGTATACATATTTGTACCAGGGATTGAACCCAGGGGCACTTAACCACTCAGCTATACCCTAGTCCCAGAATTCTGGCTCTATCTGCTGGGTCTCTGGGTTAGAAAAACCCAGAATAAACTTGACAGAAAAAGTGGCAGAAAGAAAACTAGATGTCACCTGAAATCCTTTGGCCCATTGCAATTTTGAGATGCTCATTTTCTAATTCCATAGCAAAATTTTTAAATCTACAATGATGTAAACACCTACAACTAAGTTCCAGAGTACAGTGCAATCCTTTCCTGATACCTCTTGCTCTGGCTCTAGGATGTAGACGCCATTAAAGAAACATTAGGAACATCAGATTTCCTTGGAGCCATGCCCTTAATACCTCTTCCAAGTACTAGCCACGCCTGACTCCACTTAGCTTCTGAGATCAGAGAAAACTGGGTACATTCAGGGTGGTAAGGCTATAAATATACACTTAATACTTTTGAGGATCTTTCGTCCAGACAAAAAGATAGAGTTGCATCACCTTAATCCTTCCAGAGGTTATTAACAAAGGCTGTGACAAGCATATCATGGACTTCCTTTGCCCTGAAGCTACATCTTATTGGCAATGTTCAGAATTTGGGCTTCGTTCAAAAACTTTGCTTTAGTGACTACATATTTTTTATAAAATTTTTAGTTGTAGATAGACACAGTAGCTTTATTTATTTTTATGTGGTGCTGAGGATTGAACCCATGCCTCACATGTGCCAAGCAAGCACTCTGCCACTGAGCCACAACCCTAGCCTGTGAC
The DNA here is from genome assembly GCF_048772815.1 of Callospermophilus lateralis. Classification (NCBI taxonomy): domain Eukaryota; kingdom Metazoa; phylum Chordata; class Mammalia; order Rodentia; family Sciuridae; genus Callospermophilus; species Callospermophilus lateralis. The sequence continues at coordinate 102,420 of NW_027514587.1, forward strand.
TACATATTTAAATGATTGAAAATATTTATTTTTTAATTTTGTAAATTTTGGAATGTACTGGCTATATATATATTCCCTATAGATTTGCAAATCTTTCTCCTGAGCTCATTTTTTTTTCTAATAATAACTTGACAATTCACCTAATAGCTATCAGCTCACATTTTCTATTTTATTTCTACAAATGCTCAGCTGAATGTTAAAGTTTTATTAAGAATATTTTCTATCTTCCACGTTAACCCTAATAAGTGGCAGACTTACCAAATATTTGGCCACTACATATTATGAGTTGCCTAACTTCCTCTAAATGCCTTCTCCCCTATCTGTCCTCAGTCCCAATGACCAGATTTTAGACACCTCTTAGGTAGTACTCCCTTTTTAGTACCCATTTTTCTATCAGTCAATTATTGTAGAATACTATCATATGATGCAATATCTCAAAATTTCCAGTTTATAAGAAGGACTTATTCTTATATTGCATATTAGCTGAAGTTTGGGTTATCTAAATTGGTTCAGCTCCTGGCTACAGGTATGACTCATGTATATTTACACCAAGGTCCAAGCTAAAGGAACAGTAGCTACCCATGATATGTACTGTTAATGGCAGATCACTGGCATATAAAAGAACAAACTTCTATTTTTATGTATTTATTAATTTTTGTTTTCTTTTGTTTTTGCACTCACTGGGGATTGAACCCAGGAGCACTTTACGGCTGAACTAAATCCCCAGCCATTGCTTGTGTAAGTGTGTGTGGGGGGCAGGGGATACAGGTTCATAATAAGTTGCCTAGGGTCTTGATAAGTAGCTAAGGCTTGTCTCAAACTTGAGATTTTCTCAAGTTGCTAGGATTATAGGCATGTGCCATCATGCCTGACCAGTTTAAACTGTTGCTAAAGCCCAAAAAGTATATACCCACCTTAAAGCCATATAAGAGTGTTAATGTTACTATTCTTCTTCAGGGAGAAGAATAACAAATTAGAGGCATTGATTTAATATATTCCAGCATCCAACACATACAGGACCAATAATAAAACATTGAACAGCTACTCCTGATCTAACCAACCAGAGAACAGTTCTTTCTTGAACTGAGTGTAGGGAGAGAAGAAAAGTTAGTCTACAGAAAGAGAAAAATAAAGCAGAATAAACCCATACTGCAGAAATGTGAGATGCACAGGGGTCTTCTAGATTCCTATTACTTTCCTTTTTCAACTCTCAGTTCTTTCCTGAGACTTATAAGCTGTCTTCTGCCTCTTTAGACTCCTATTATCCTTTAAATATATTTATTCTAAACTTAGCTGAAGAGTTTTTCATATAATTTAAACTAAATTTTACCAATGACTACAGAAGGATGTTACTTAGATCAAAATCCTATATTGGATCACCACTGGATATACCCCAGCCCCAGCCAGTATAAAATGGCCAGACTCTTCCTAAGAAAGGGAGCTTGGAAGCTCTAGAAGAGGTTTCCCTGGGAGATCTGGCCTTCAAGACAGATTTATATATTCATCACATTAGTAAGTGCTGCCAAGGTCAGTGGAGATCATCCCCAAATTGGTAGATAACTCAGAATACTCCAATGTTTCACAAACAATGCAATGTGTATATACTCTCCTGTTACAGTATAAAGACTATCAAAGCATCCATTGAGTGTCTTCTTTCTGGCCCCAGGGAAAGTACTTTAACTACATAATTATTGCCTTTTAAAATGTATATATGGAAAAATAAAAGTTAAACAAGTTGGCTTTATAGATGGAAATCTTTGCAGATAGAAATGGTCATATGTACAGTACTGTTTGGGGTGAAATTACTTTTATCTATGGGCATAGGATGGTTCAACTGGTTGACAAGTTGGATAGTCATGTCTTTGGAGCTAGTACTGGTAGGCATGGTACAGCAGCTACCTTCTGCAAAGAGGCAAACAGTAGCTCTTAGAGCTACACTGGTGACAAAAATAGGCATGCTCCAGATTTCTTTTCTTTTCTTTCTTTTTTTCCCTTTTTCTTTATTTTTTAATTTAATTTAATTTTTTATTTTTTTGGTATCAGGGAATGAATCTAGGGCACTTAACCACTGAGCCACATCCCTAGCTCTTTTTGTTTTATTTAGAGACAGGGTCTCATTAAGTTGCTTAGGGCCACACTAAGTTTCTGAGGCTGGCTTTGGGTTTACAAACTTCCTGCCTCAGCCTCCCATGTCTCTGGGGTTATAGGTATAACCACACCCACCACACCCAGCTCCAGATTTCTATAATCTCCACAGTTTGACTAAAGAGTTTCCCAGAATGAATCCAGATATTAAATCTAATCATTTGAAAAAAAAATATGGGATAGCACAAGTCTTCTCCCCTTTTAAGTTGGCAGTGTTAGTAACTTCAGGAAGATTTTGGTTGAAATAAGTCTACACAATTTTTTTTTTTACCAGTGACCTGACATTAATCCAGTTAACCTCATGAACACTTATGTGCATGGTAGATATAATAATGCCTATCACACATAGCTGGTGTATTATAAGAAGATGACAGGTGCAGAGTGCTCTGTCCTTTGTCTGAGAAATAGTAAGATTTGCTTTTATCTCTCTTGCTATTTTCTCTGATCAAGCCTTGTTGCAGTAAAATTGCATGTATATGCTATGTACAATAGACTTTTTTAGGAAAAAATAAAGGAATTATCTCTCAACACTTAAATATATTTTGATAGTTGATTCTGTCTTGATCAAGTGTTAACTGGACTATAGCAGTTGTCCCCCCTCTCCAGGGCTTCCTGGCTTCTGTGCTATGTCTTCAGAGACTATTAGAACCAGAAGAAAACTTAGACTTATTCATTCTACAGATGAAGAAACAGACTCCTAAGAAGATGAGGTAATAGATTAATCTGCTCTGTCATGATGATCCTGATATGAGACTATTCCATCTCTTCCAACCTAAGGTCTAAAAATAAAGTCATAAGTTTCTATGGTTAACTTCCTATGAATGTTTTAGACAAAACTACAACAGAAATAAATTATATTAATAATGAAATAGAACAAGATCTATTTTTCCCACTTATTCTTAGCTCCAGATTAAGTATGTGTACACTAAGTCTGAAGTTTCAGAAGCACAAGTAACTGTAGGTTACTTTACACTATTTCAGAAAATAGTGTAAACTAAACTGTTGCATAGAGTTTAGTTTACACTATGTTTAGTTTACACATCTCCCCAAATCAATAGGTTTCTTTGAAGAGTTCACTGCAGGGTCCAATAAGGGTTCTACCAGAACACCCGTGAAGCTTAGGATCCAGGAACACTCAGCAGGGAACCAACAGTATGACCTAGAAACACACTTAAATAAAACACACAGCAGTGAACAAAGCAGACCACCTGCATCAATGAGACCTGGTGTTTGTTCAAAAACTGCATGAAAGAAAAAAGAAAGAGGAAAAGAAACCCCATGGCTTTAGCTAGCCCCCAGGGTTCCATGACAGGCTGCTTGAAGTAGCAAGGCCTGCTAAGTCCTAATGCAGGTAGGAGTTCAGCATTAGGACCAAAATACAAAAGAGCAGTTGGTAGAATGTGCCTGGTGGCTAGGAGCACACAGGTGGAGAAACATGGCTTAGAGGCACAGAGTGGCTGTTTTCAAACTTGAGGCATCTTTAGAACAATGTTTTCTGCCATGCATAGGGCAGCCCAGAGAATGGCTGAACATGATATGGTTTGATGACAATGACCGCCAGAAACATCAAAACCATAGCGCCTTGTGAGCAGAAAGCCAACGAGTACAGTGGAGAGAAGAGGTCACGGGGTTCAGGGGCAAAGGAGAGTTTCACACAGGCAGCGGGGTTGTGTCCATTCACCCAGGCTCCGCAAAGCCAAGCCGGGCTCTGCACTTCCTCTTTGGCCATCTTTCATTAGGTCTTTGGGTCCTGATTTGGACTGTCCAGTCACAGTTGTTGTTATCATGCTTTTCTAAAATCTTAATGCAAAGTCCAAAGTTTTCCAACAATTGTGACCGTGAGGCCTCATTTCTCAGGTTGTATTTTTAGCCAACTGTACCACTGTATATGAAAGGATATTACCAATCCAGACTTAGTACAATGGCTACATTTATGTTTCTGTTGACATAATTTCAAACTTCAATGTCTTACTAAAAAATACTACCAAATACTATTTATTCCTTCATAGTTTTACAAATATCCATGTCCTTCCACCCCAGCAATAACTCTGAAATAGATTTCTCAAAATTATCTACATTGTTCCTTTTTTACATGGACACCTGCAAACACTGGATTTTAAATTTACGAATTCCCATTTATTCATCTCTCTCAAAGACTCAGCTTCAGAGAGTTAAGGTTCTTGTCTTGTCTCTCATAGGAAGTCTCCTTCCTTTTCTCATCCAGTCTGCACCTCCACAGGAGTATTTCCATTGTATCACAGTTAGTAACAGTCCTTTCTTCATGGAAAAGCTACTTGCTACATACTCTGCACCCACACTGAGGTAAAGACCAGTGTACAATAGAGGGAAAAGGACTAGGTCCTGCCCTCGGGTAGCCTGCCCTCAAGAGGAACAAGATGCCCCTGCATGCATACCTACAGAGTTCTGTGCTTTTGCCGCAGTCCAGCTGCAGCAAAATAACCGGGGGGTGACGAATGACTTGTCTATCTTGATACAGCAGGAGTGGAAGCCATTTATTGTAGAATAAGAGCGGTATTTATACATTTTACACAGCTTATCTAATTAGCATAAAATAGATACAGCAGTCAACCAATAAGGAATCTCCACACTTAATGGCTCGCTTTTGTTACTTCACAAACCACTTCCTCTGGCATTTTGCCAGGCGCCATCCAGACTTGTTGATAGACTCTAACATTTTTTGGCAAAATACCAGGTGCCATCCTGACTTGTTTACAGACCTTAACATGCTTTGAGGGAACATGAAGGTCACTGTGAGCGCTTGTGATAGGAGAGCTGGTCTGGCATGGAAGTGAGGTGATGAGAGATCTTTACTCTGAAGCAATACTACAAAAAGTGGTGGGGTGTACTTAGGAAAGAGGCTGGGATAGGCCTGTGCAGTAAAATCCGAGCTATTTCGTGTGGAGGGCTCTGCAGCATTGAAGTGTGTGGCACACCTCAGCAGCTCAGATGGCCAGTGTGGACAGGCCACAGGGAAGATGGCCAAAGGTGAGGCTGAGGAGATTTGCAGCACCAGATAAGATAGGGTGTGGTGAGTGGTGTTCAGGATTTTGAATTTCATTTCAAGTACTAAGATAGATAGTCATTAGACTGGGGGTTGGAGGGGAGATTTCATAGGAGATTAATATTGTAAAGGACTCAAAATGATGACATTAAATGTGTCTGAGATGGAGGAGGTCTGGATTCCACTTACACTTTCCTGCTTTTTGGTGTTCTAAAATATATATTCCTGCCAGGTGCAGTGGAGCACACCTGTAATCACAGTGGTTCGGGAGACTGAGACAGGAGGACCATAAGTTTAACACCTGCCTTGGCAACTTAGCATGGCCCTGAGGAACTTAGTGAGACCCTGTCTCAAATTAAGAAACAAAAGAGTTGAGAATGTGTCTCAGTGGTAAAGTGCCGCTGGGATAAATCTCTGGTACAAAAATAGAGAAAGAAAGAAAGAAAGAAAGGGACAGAGAGAGAAGAAAGGAGGGAGAGGAAGGGAGGGAGGAAAAGGGGGAGAAAAGAAGGAAGGAAGAGAAAGAAAGGTAGAAAGAAAGAGAAAGAGAGAGAGAAAGTTTTCTTTGAACATCTTTCCTATTCCTAGGTTTTTACTTTTTTTTTCATGTGTGTGTATGTGTGTGTGAGAGTGAGTGTGTGTGTGTGTGTGTGTGTGTGTGTGTGTGTGTGTGTATGTGTGGGTGTGTTTAATCTCTAAAAATTATTCAGATGTTTTTATCTGTGTGGTACCAATCTGGAAAATGTTCTCAACTGCCCTGACAGGTTGGGTAGAGACAAATCTGGTGCTTTATTATCTCTGTGGATGATGGAACCTTCTGGAGTGCTACCTGCCAGCCTCTTATCATTTGCAGATATTCAGTATTTGAAGAACTCAGAGCTCCCAAACTGATGGACAAGGGGATGTCTGCTGGGGTGGGGATGAGGAATGATGTGGTTATCAGTGGGAAAAGCCATAGATATAATTTGACATTTTGGAAGAGATTGGGATGACATTATCTCCCTCACCCAGGTTCCCCAATCCTTCCAGCACTAATGTTCAAATTTGCCATGCAGGTTAATCTAGATAGAAGTAGATTTTAAATTTTTTTATTTTGTTTTTCTTTTTAAAATTAATTAATCAATTTTAATTGGTATATATGACAGCAGAATGCATTTTGATTCATTGTACATAATTACAGCACAACTTTTCATTTCAGTGGTTGTACACAATGTAGCGTCATACCATACCTGCAGTCATACATGTACCTAGAGTAATGATGTCCATCTCATTCTACCATAAAGAGATAGAGATTCTACAAAAGAATCTAATGGAAATATTCAACGTGAAGGAATCAATCAATCAAATTAAAAATTAAATGAAAAGTATCACCACTAGATTAGATCACTTTGAGGACAGATTTTTCAGGCCTTGAAGACAAAGTATAAAATCTTGAAAATAACATTGACCATAGAGAAAAGAGGTTAAGGGATCATGAACAGAATATTCAAGAAATATGGGATAACATTAAAAGCCAAGAAACTTAAGATTTGTTTGGAATAGATGAAGTCTCTAAGACAGAAGCTAAAGGAATGCACAATCTTTTCAATGAAATAATATCAGAAAAATTTCAAACCTTAAGAATGAAATGGAAATTCACAGGAGACTTATACAACTCCAAATATAAAAAAATAACAACAGATTTACTCCAGTATACATTATAATCAAAATGCCTAACATTTTTTAAATGGTTTAATATCAATCTGAAGTTAACAACCTGAAACTTAACCAGATCCATAGAATTTACTAAAATAACACCTTGAGGTTCATTGCACACAGAAAGTACAAGAAATCAGACAAGAAATTTGCTGTTGATTCTTGACTACTACTGTCTCCTAAGGTACTTTCTGAGGGACATGCCTTGGTTTTATTTTTCCTCAGCTCATCCTTTTAGTATTCCTGTCACAATCTGCTTCCTTTGCGTCCTCCCCTCCAGGCCAAATGAAACAAAGCAAAACAAAAATAAATAAATAAATAAATAAAATAAAATCCCACTCCTTTTCTCCTGTCAATTTCATTTTCTTTCTTGATTTAGGAAAGAAACAAAATCAAAAACAAAAACAAACAAATAAACAAACAAAAAAGATCCTATACTTTGTCTTCAAGTCTTATTGATCAAGAGACATAAAACTGAGTAAAGGAAAATTTCCCCAGAATTGAACACATTAATAGAGTATCCCAAACTCCTTAACAGTCAGCTCCACAATATGTGGAATGGAATCCCAGGAGAAGTAGTATGAGGGCAATCATCTGAATTATTTAAAACCCAAATGGACAAAGCCATGGAGGACGTGCTACCAGGAATGTGACAATTTGAGCCAAATAGGAAAGAAGAAAATAAACATAAATGACGTATTTTCTGTCCTCAGCTCAATTTGTCTCTAGGCTGAAATCTCTGGTTTCTGCTGACATCAGCTGCATCATAGAAGAAAAGGACTCCTTTTTCAATTATCAAGAATCAGACTGGACTTACAGGCAAAAACCTGTAGCTGGATTCTAGGACACAAGTTCTATTTCGAGGCCTGTTCCTGATTCTACAGCAATTCCAACCAAATTATAGGGGAAGAGGTCGGCATGTAACATTTCATGAAAATGCCTTTCCTAATACATCACTTCTTGTAATTCCAAGGTCATGTCTATCCACAAATGAGTAATTCTTTCTTCCAACAAGAAAGTACCTATTTTCTGACTGTAAAATAGTATTGTAACTACTCTGAAATACATACATATTTTTATAAATATATATATATATATATTTGTTAATTCATTTTTTAATACACACCAGCATAGGAATCTGACTCCAAGACAAAATCCTACATATGGTCCTTCAGGCCTGACCATAGGCAAAATCAAGCCTTTGCCTGACAAGCTTCAGGAAGAAAACCTGTCCTCCTGAGCTATACTTGGTGAAGTCTGTGCCCTTCAGGCAGTCGGGAACGCTGGCCCTGGCTACTCCACTCTAAGAACTTCCCAGATGCTTCTGCCAAGACCTCCAGAGCCAGGGCTTTACTGAGGCACTTTTCTCCACTCTGACTTGATATTTTCCCGATTCTTTTGGAGAAAAATTAACCCCTGTACACTTTGGTAACATGATAAATTAGTGCAGTTCTTTTGGAAAAGAGTATGGAGGTTCCTCAGAAAACTAAAGATGAGATGACGGCATGATTCAGAAATTAAAGGAATTGAAATCAGTGTGTGGAAAAGATATCTGCATCTCCATATAGAACGCAGCATTATTTACAATATTCAAGACATGGAATCAACTAAAGCACCCATGAAGGATGGAATGGGTTTTTTAAATGTGGGAAGTATACATAATGGAATACTATTCTGCCATCACAAACCAGCAACTTCTGTCATTTACAACAACGTGGAGGAATCTATAGGATATTTGACTAACTGAAAGAAGCAAGGCACAGAGGAAAATCATCATATGATCTTATCTATATGTGGAAATTTTAAAAGTCCTACTCCTAGAAGTGGAAAGTAGCTGGAAGTTACCAGAGGCTGGAGTAGGTATGAGGGCTGGACAGGTAAGAGGAAATGTTAAATAAAGGGTACAAAGTTGCAGTTATATAGCAGAAATAAACTTCTGGTGATTTATTGCACAGCATGACAATCATTAATAATAATAGTTATTTAATTATTAAAATAATTATTCTCAGCACAATGATATAAGTATTTAATGTGATGGAAAAGTTGAATAACCTTATTTGTTTATTCCACAACTATACATTCATTAAACCATTACATTTTATACCATAAACATTTAAATCATTATTTGTCAATTAAAACTAAAACAACATCTCTCCCATTCCCATCTCTTTCCCACTCCCTGGGTCTACACAGAGGCAGAAGCCTTTCCTCCAGGGCTCCTCAGTAGTGTGATGGTTCCCACACCTGCCCTGCCTGTTATCTCATGCTAGCCTCTGCCATTTGGGGAAAGAGGGGAGTAGCAGATTTTGCTTTCGCTTCTTGCTTATCCCAGTCAGAAGCCAGGCTTGATTGCTGACTTTCAGTTTGTGTCACTCTCCCTGCACGCAGCAACTTGACACCCACTTTGCATAATGTTATAGAAATTTTTTGTAACCCAAAGAATTTTAAATAAACATGTCAAGGCATGGAGATAGATCAACTGTCCTATCACTTTGTCCTCTGGGCCTAAAGGAAAGCAAAGTGGCTTTCTATGACAAAAGTGAAAGTGAGATACACATAGCCCTCACACTTCTTTGGGTTTTCAGTTAAAAGTCACTGTGTTCCAATAATGCTTCAGTACCATGGCCATACCTCTGGCCTGAGGAGACCCTGGGATAGAACAATGTCCTCCTAAAAATGCCTACAGTCTAATTCTGAACCTCCCCAATATGATTAAGGACCTGAAGATGGGAGTTTCTCCTGAATGACTGAGGTAGGCCTAATGTAATCACAAGGGTTCTCAAAAAATGGAAGAAAGAAGAAGAGGAGGGACACAGTGTATTTTGAAGAAGGAAGAAACCAATTATTTAGTTTTGAAGTTAGAAGGAGGGGCCAAGGAATGCTGAGGGCCTCTAGGAACTGGAAAGGGCAAGAAGAAAGACCCAGCTCTAGAGCTTCAGAAAGGAGGCGGCTACTCTAACTTCAGGATTTCAGCCTGCTGGCAGGAGTCAGATGTTTACCAACAATGATGTAGACCATAAATTGATGTATTAAGCCAACACATTTGTGGTGTTTGCAGCAGCCTTGCTAATGTAACAATGCTTTCACGTGTCCTTCCATTGGATCCTCCAAACAGCTTCATGAGATTGATATTATTATTATTATTGTTATTGAAAAATTATTTCCCCTTTCTGAACTTTAGATTGTCCATTTTACCTGAGGCTCAGAAAGGGTAAATAATTTGTTGATGTTCCTCAGCTCTTAAGAGGCAGAGTTAGAACTCCAATATAAATGGGACTCAGAGCCATGTATTGTTCCTGTTACATCATCTGGCCTTTTCAAGTCTTTTTGAGACCTCAGGTTTCACAAAATTCCAATGAGTTTGTTTGCTAAATACCCAGTGTTTCTCACCCTAGTATTCTACATATGCCTGGGGTTGCAGACTGAATGATTATTCATATCCATCCTCCAATTCACATGTTCAAACCCAATCCCCAATATGGTGATATTTGGAGAGAGGGCCTTTGGGAGGTAATTAGGCCATGAGACTAGAGCCCTCTTGAATGAGATTATCATTCTTATAAAAGGGACCCCAGAGAATTCGCTTCTATTCTGCCATGAGGACACTACCAGAAAATGAACATATAAGAATCAGGAGGTAGATCCTCTCCAGGCAATAAGTCTGCAAGGACCTTGATTTTGGACTTCCCAGCCTCCAGAATTGTAACTCTATTCTTAAGAAGCCACCCAGAATGGACTAAGATACCTGGCAAGATAGCCAAACAAAATAACCATGTTTCAATCACTACCCCAGACACAACAGCTTCTTGTCTATTTTCAGGTCATTTGCATGCACAAGAAAACTCCCTCTCAGGGAAATTACTTTGGGTATATGCTCCTGGGATGAAGAAATGAACCCTGAACCTAGTCATCACTGTGATCTCTATGCAGGACTCTGTGTTCCCTGGCTATTTTATAACTCAGCCTCCATCAGCTAGGCCAGCGCATTTACAAACCTTTCCATGGGCTTTGTGAAGGTAGCATCTGGGTGTAGCAAAACTTAAAATTAACAAAAGTCCTAAAAATGTTTATTGTCCTACTGTTCAGAGCAAGAGCTTGCTGTCTCCTGCAGCTAAGTGGTCCCTTTTACCAATTGGAAATAATCACCAAAACCTCAAACTCTGTTCTAAAGGATGACAACTGTAGTGAATATTCTGAACATCATGAGTAGTGCTTAGAGCAAAATGCACCTATTAAAACAGTCAACCAGCCCTCTACTCAGTCACCCTTAAATAATGAACTACTCCACATTCAGTCCTCTTTTATCCCCAAAAGGAAGGATTCTCATCATCTGCCTGCATAAAATCTGTGTCTGAAATACAGATTCTATATCTTTTTTTCCATTTAAATAATCCCCGTATTATTGTGTCCTGCCTTCTGATTCTTAGAAAATATTTCTTCAAAAATTTAACCAAAAATAATTTCTCCTCTCAATTTTTGCTTTTTTGGTTTCCTGAGAAAAGTCTTCTCTTCAGAGGAAAAAGCCTTCTGCGCAGACAGCCTACAGAGCTGAAGGCCAGATGCGAGAGGCGAAGGGAGGCATCAGGCAGCAGTCCTTGGATTCTCCGGGGTTGCCAAGAAGTGAAGTTTTGGGAGTTGCTCCAGTTGCTTGGATCTACTGTGAATAGTGATCCAGTGATAGAAATAAGTATAACAGTAACATTGAAATAGCAAGAATGAAATAACCGTACATATTTATTGCAATGCATCCATTGGTAAGGGTCATAAAAACATTTAATTCATAGTCTCACTTAGTCATCTCATAAACCCCAACATTCAATATTAACATTCTCTTATTTTCAGATAACGTTTTAGAAATTAACTATGTATCTCAGGAACAGATGCACAGAGAGCTGGGTTTGATTCACAATCAAGTGTTTTTCTACTGCTGCTGGGAAGAGTTAGGATGTGTGACTGCCTTTCATTGCTGGTGACTTTTTTGAGTTATCCATATCTGATTCCATCCCACCTGATCACCACTGTGGTGATGCATAAGGACTGGGCTATTGGAAAGTGGATGGAGATTCATGGACAAAATGGAGAAGCCCAATCAAAAGGCCAGGTAGATAACAAAGCTGAGTTATCAGTATAACAGTTTTGGACAAAGAGGAAGATTCTGGATTTAAAGCTAATAGTATAAAAATCTGGATTTGAAGCTACTAATATAAAAATAAGCCCAACTAGTAAAGAGCTGAGGTTGAGAAAAAATCTAAATATCTGGATAAGTTCCTCAAGCTGACTGGCACCAGCAATGGTGTCTAGTTAGAGTGAACAGTGTCTGTAGGACTTAAGAAGACCCACTGGAATGGAAGTTAGACTGTTTCTATCTACTAGGGACAGTGCAGCTCTGGTGTCATGCAGGAAAACTTGGGTGATATGGAGAAAGAGGTTCTTTAAAATTATTATTTTCATGGACACAAACAAAGTGTTTTTCAAGAAAAAATAAGCTTCAAGTTATATGTTCAATAACTTCATGTTTAGGATGAGACTAAGCATGGATAGGCAGATAGAATATAGAAATAATTGATGATGGACAGATGATAGATGGGTAGATAGGGACAGATAGGTGATAGATAAATGGATGGATAGATGGATGGAGAGATGAAAGAATTTAATGTGGATTAAAGCAATGACCACAAGTAAATAAAATATGTAGTAAAAATAAGGCAAGTTGGATAAAGTAAAAAAAATATTAAGCTCTTATGATAATATTGCTTAAAGCAAAGAAAATCCTTTAGTAAGTAATATAATTGCAACATTCCCAACCAAGAAATTCAGATCACTAAACTTTTAATTGAAAAATATTTCTCATGATTCCCTTTAAGCTTACGAACATGCAGGTTTCTTTATTCTTGGCAAAACATGAAAAAGATAAAATGCCAACTACCTGTCCTCAAAACACATATGTAGTGAGGGAAAGAGAAAACACATATAAGAAAATTGGTAAAACTCAAGAGAGTTTGAATCTGAGAAGATGGGATGACATATTCTGAGACACGAGCATATGATGAGGCATGAAGTAGTTAGGGGTGTTTCGTGATATGGTAAAGGGATAGCCTGGGCCTCGAATTTGCTGAAGTATTGGAGAAAGCAATATGGAAGGTTAACTCAAGTTAGTTAAGGTGAAATGAGTGTGTTGTTTTTTATGAGGATGTGTAAGTAACAAGGGAAGTGGTAGAAATGGGAATTAAAGAAGACAGGTGGTAATAGGATCAAGTAATCTAATAATAATTTGTGTGTCTAAGTAATTAAAGCAACAAAGCCCTGGGCTTAGTGCCTGCTACCTTGTGGGAAATTGGCTGAATGACAGTGTCAAAGAAAATTCCAATCTCACCAAGTCTTTCTCTTGGTGTGTGAAAAGGCTAAAGTTCACTTGCAATCTCACTGAAGATGTCTATAGTGATGGATCAAAAGTGTTCATTGATAAGTGTATCAGGAAATGACCTAGCTCATACTATGTGTCAGGCACCCCCAAGTAGTCTCTGAGGTTACGGGATTGTACAAAACAGGGATCCTCCTAATTAAAAAGCAAAAAACAGAGGTTGGGTTGTGGTTCAGTGGTAGAGCGCTTGCCTAGCATGTGTGACGCACTGGGTTTGATCTTCAGCACCACATAAAAAAGAAATAGGGGCTGGGGTTGTGGCTCAGTGGTAGAGCGCTCGCCTAGCACATGAGGGGTTCTGGGTTCAATCCTCAGCACCACATAAAAATAAAATAAAGGTATTATGTCCAACTACAACAAAAACAAAATATAAAATAAAGAAAAAAAGAAATAAACAAAATAAAGGTATTGTGTCCATCTGCAACTAAAAAAAATCAAAAAACAAAAGAAAGTTTTTTTAAAAAAGGCAGAAAACATAATCTAGAGAGAAAGACAAATAAATAAACATTTGATTATAATAGAGCATGAAAATGGAATGGAGATAGTAAATGATAGACTTTTGAGATATTATATTGGGAAATCAATCAATTTATCCAAGTGGTGGGGGAAAGAGACAGGTAAAGATGATTGAGTACTAATTTGAAGGACAAGTAGACCTTTATGAAGTGGATAAGGCAGGAAAGAAATAAGAAGTGAGCGAATATCATATGTGAAAACAGGGGCATAAGAAAGAATGGAGTTAGAGAATAATAAATATTTCAGGACACTGAAATGTAGGCAGCATTGAAGTGGAAGATAAAAGAATAGAGCTAGCTGGAGAGGCAGAGATCCAGCTACAAATGTGGGTTAGATTAACACTTTCACAGAAAGTAATTATAAATACACACATATGCACATACATACATATAAGATTTTACATGTTTACATGTTTGCATTTAAGAGCAACCCAAACAATACCTGAGAGGACACAATACATGGACTAGGGAAAATATGCAAAGTGAGTCACACATTAGTCCTGGCTTTTTTTTTTTTTAAATTTGGTACAGGGCATTGAACTCAAGGGAACTCAACCACTGAGCCACAACCCCAGATTTATTTTGTATTTTATTTAGAGACAGGGTCTCACTGAGTTTCTCAGCACCTCACGGTTGCTGAGGTTGAATTTAAATTTGAGATTCTCCTGTCTCAGCCTCCCAAGCCACTGGCATTACAGGCATGCACCACCACTCCAAGCTTTTGAGGGCATTTTTTCAGCCTTTACAGTGCAAGGAAAAGATCCCTATGCAGAAAGTGCCAGTTTTGGTAGACTTAAAAATCTTAATAGACAGAAACCAAACAAAGTTCAGGATCACGGGACAGGAAAAGAATTAGGGAAAAATTTGGGGGGAGAGAGAATCACAGAAAAAACAAGTCCAAAAATCTATATAGCAAATTCTCAAGTCATTGAATAATCACCAAATTTTTTATCCACTTAGAAAACTCTGCGGAATCCAGCTAGGAAGTGAATAACCCAAGCAAGTGATATCAGCAGCTGCTCAGGGCTGGGGAGATGGTAGCTGGAGTTCAAATATTGCCAAGAGAGGCCTTAATAAAGCACCTGGGGATTCCTGTTGATACCCCAGAAGGGTCTGGCCTTAGGAATAAGGACCATTCCTGAGGACTAAACACAAAAATGAAATAGATCAACGAAGCCAAAAACCAATTTTGAAAGGATAAAGCTTATTTGCTGCAACAATACTTGCCTGACAAGAAAATTTAAGCATCTGTGCAAGAAGAAAACATCATCACGATTCCTGATTTCTTTTTTCATTCAAAAATTCAGCTTCCAATCAATAGAGTATGATACATGACAAAATTGATAACAAAGAAACATATCAATGACTAAAAGAAAGATGAAAACAGTAAAATAAATTAGACTTTCTAGACAGAACTTCAAAATAATAATAATGTGTATATTCAAAAATTCAGAGGGAAGGAGGAAAATTTTTAAGCAAAGGCTTAATACATGAAAATGTAACAACCCTATATTCTTAGAGGTGAAAAATCACTAAAACTAAGATTTGGATAGAAAAAAGAAACCTATTAGAAATATGAAATTTGGTAAAAGATACCACAAAATATGGATTCAGACATCTCAGGAGAAAAAAAAAACAAGCCATATTTTAACAGACAAAATTCAATAAGCTCTAAAAACCCCAAGAAGGAAAAATGCAAAGATAACTCCATCTATACACAACATATACAGACAATTAAATACCAAAGAAAATGATCATTTATAAGTGACCAGAGGTGGAGCGGGGCTGTAGATGGGGATGTATTACTTTCAAGAAAGCATTGATAATGCCTGATTTAATCATGCAAACGATTAAAAACAGAAACCAATTAAATAATGTGTTTGAAGTGTTTCAGGTTTGGGGGCTGGCAATCTGTCATCCTAAAAATTCAGTTCTAGGGAGGATATGTCCCATAGTTCAGAACAATTTATAGGCATTGATGCATTCACTAATCTGGAAAGTCTATTGCCCACATATTTTCCTAAAATATATACTAAAGGCTGAGGAACACTCATCCCACCTACAGTATGGAACTACACGAGAGAACAAAGGGCATAGGGAAGGGAAATATAACAATGTCAGGTGAGCTTTCCTAGCAAGTGGGCAGGAAGAACACTGGGAGCGCTTTCAGAATCCACATGTTTTGGGGAGTCAATGAGGCAGGATCAGCCATAAAAAGAAATCAGACTGGCTGACAGTAGCAACAGACTTTAGACCCTCATGTCTCCCACTCACTGGATGAGGCCTGCCCAAGAAGTGGGTGAAATCCAGATGGGTATCTCCAGCCAGGGCAAATGCCACAAGGGAAACCAAGCTCTGGGTTGTTGAATCATTGGCAGCAGTTACTACCAGCAGCTGAGAGAGTATCCAAACCCCAAAGGGGTTGGATATGGGAAGTGCACCATTGGTCTCCTGCAATCTACCCTTTGGGCACTTGGATCTACTTAAAGCTTCTTTAGTATTTTGGTGGGCTTTTTTTTTTTCACCTGGATAAGGGTTGTTGTAAGGAGATTTATGCTATTATTGGAACCCTTAGGACTGCAGTTGATTTTTAGCCTAAATTGATTGTGATCATCATCTTTATCTGCTATTGATTTTATATGGCCTTCTTCCTATGGACTCCTATGTTATAGGTGCATTTCACTCGGGTGGGGTGGAGATAATGACACAAACCCTCTTCGTGGTTTCAGGCCTTTCTCTAGATGAGATTGCTGGGTTTCTTCATTTGTGACCAACTTACTCAGGAGATTCCAATGTAAGTCATTTAGGAGCCAAAAATATGCTCTCCTGCACCATTTATCACAGGAGCCTTATTTTTCCAGGTGATCATAGCCTATGACTCCTTTCCTTGCCTGGGGGCTTGAGATGCTTGAAATGTTGGGGTGAAAATACTGTTGGCAATTTAGTAGCACTCTTGCTGCCTGGAAGTTAAGACCTCTGGACTTAGAGCACCAAGAAAATTGGTTTCTCTCAGTTGGCACTGGAGTTTGTGGGGTTGATGTCATGGTAGGGACTGGAAGAATCCTATATCTCTGTCTGCCACATAATCCCCAAGTTTTTTTCTATTCAGAAAATAAAAGAAAAAAAAACAAGCTTTCTCATTCCTCTAAATCCAACTATGACCATTAGAAAGAACCATACAACTACAGAGAGGAGGTGTTTGCAGTATTTGCAGTAATTCATAGAATCAATTGATAGAATCCCAGAAAACGTTACCTTCTCTCATCTGAGCAACTACACATGAGAGACCAAGGGATGTGAGATGTCTGCCTCAAGAATCAGCCTTTCTTTCAAGGGTTTGCTTCTTCCTGAAGTTGCCAAGTTCCAGCTTGGCTCCCATGACATGATCTGCTATTTACCAATGTTCCTTGTGACTAAAGTTAAAAGAAAATTAATAAGCTGTCCCTCTAACATGTGATGCTAATGACATTTGCCTTCTGGTTTGCCCACCTCCTCTTCCCTGTGGACTTCTGCAAATGTGCTGTTGACTCTCATTACCTCTTTGCTGCTGTCCTTGGTCCAGGATGAGGAAAGCCACCAGGACTGCCTGCTGTCCTTGGAATCACTGTGCCTTCCCCTCGCCCATGAATTTTGTATAGAGCATATTATTAGAGACAGTTGAGATAACTGCAAAAGGACAGAATTTGGAACTTGGTAACATTAATTCTCTAGTCTTCCAAAATGACCGCAGGCATTTTGTACTTCAGAACATCAGGTCCCTCATCTCTAGCAGGGAGGAACTGAATTAAAATGTTTTCAATTTCCCTTCCAGCTAACTAATTTTATGACTCTATAATCAAAGATATTTCTTGGATTTTAATTTGCCTAAGAAGTTTCAAAGAGAAAGATCTTTTATCTAACCTTGAAACTTTCTAAGAATAAGATAGTTCTGGTTCATTGTGTGACTTTTGTCATGTGATTGCTCACTGAGTCAGATTTTAATTATTGATTCATGAATGAAGTTGAGTAAATTTAGTCGGCTAATTTCACAATCATGATATAATGAAAAAAGTATTGAAAAGGGCAACATTGGATCAAATATAGTGTGAGACATGTAACAGGTAAATGGCTCTAGTCAAACTTCAGCTTCAATATCTTTAAAGACCATTACCTACCTCAAAGGTTTTCCATCAATACTACATGAAATTATATGTATAAATTATCTTTCACAGTGTCTAAGAATATGAGATTTTCAGTGCAACTTGATACCCTTCTTCAGTTTGAACACAACCATATTGCAATTATACAAATTAAAATTAATTAATTAATTATGAATTGTAATTATTGGAACTAAACTAATACCCATGTTTATAAAGATAAGGAAGAATGTTTGAATGTCCCTCTGTTCCCCTGCACTAATCATCCCTCATAAAATAGGATTGTGAAAACACTGAGTTCTAAACACCTGGCTCTCCTAAATACAGCAAAATAAATGGGCGTTTAATGTTTAAATTTATCATTACAATAGATGCATTGGAAAGAATTGGACAATGGGAGCCCAAATGTGTTCACCTTTGTTGAAGCATTGTAGAGCCACAGGGAGCAAAAAAATCAGTCATAACACCCTGCAGTGTAGCTACTACCCTCCTTCCACGATGGTCTGTGCTGCTTTTTAAACATTTTATAAAACATAAATGTTCTGAAGTCTCATAAACCCATGTGTTTTTTTTTTCTTTTGAGATTCTTGCTTTTTTATGTCTAATCCACCAAATTTGTGATTCCCAAAAGTAAAGAAGATTTGTTCCTATTCTTTCTTCAAACTGAACGTTATCAGTTCTCCAATCCATTTTAGGTAAATTTTTGCACATAGAATACGTATCAAATATCATTTTTCTCCCTAATGTATATGTCCAGTTGTTTCAGCTCTGTTTTGTGAAAAGATTTTTTATGCATTTAATTACCTTGACACTTTTACTAAAAATCCTATATGCACACACCCACATATCTCTGATCTCTGCCCTCATTGTTCTATTCAATTGCTTTATATATCTATTTAAATGCAAATATGATAGCACCTTGACTACTGTATAGTTAGAGAATATGGAAATCAGGTAGTGCTGTTCCTCCACCTTGTTCTTTTCAAAATTATTTTATACATCTTAAATCCTTTGTGCTTTTATAAAATGTTAGTATCAGATATTTTTTAAGCTCCTCAGACTTTTGACAAGGATTGTGTTGAATCAATAGATAGATTTTGACAGAACTGACATTTTAGCAACAGTAAGTCTCCCAATTCATGCCTATGGCATATAGCTCCATTTACTTAAGTCTTTCTAAATGTCTCACACTTAGTTTTAGTTAATAGCTTTCAATCTACAGACAATGCAATAACTTGCTCTATTCACCCTACTTCTAAATATGTTATGTTTTAATGTTATTATAAATGCTATTGCTTTTGTAATTTTATTTGTAATTTCTTATTATTCAGAGATTGATATAAAATTGGTTGGATATTACAAAATTCATAACATGTGACCTTTGCTACATTAACTTCTTAGTTCAGTAATTCTTAATATTCCTTTGAATATCATCTGTGAATTAAGGCATTTTTCTTTCTTCTTTTCTAATCTGTATGCCGTCAATTTATTCTTCCACCATTAAAAGGCTAGGACCTTTAGTACAATAGTAGATAGAAGAGAGTACATAACCTTATATAATTTCCATCTTAGGCAGACAATATTCATTATTTCACTTTTAAATATTATTTTAGCTGTGAGTTTTTATAAAAAATGGCATAAAAATCAATTTGTGGAAGTTATTTTCCTTATTGGTTTGTAATGAATGTATGTTGACTTTTGTCAAATGCTATTTCAGCATTTAATAATCATTTGTTTTCTCTCTCATTTTGTTGGTGTGGCAAATAAAATTGATTATTGCTCAAATGTTGAAACCAACTCACGTTCTTGGTATAAATTCCATCAGTCATTATATTATACACTTTACACACTTCATATTTGATTTTCTAATACCATCTTAAAGAAGATTTGTCTATATTCATGAGGAAAATAGTTGGTAACTTTTATTCCTTATAGTTAGTTTACTCTCCAGATAAATTTTACCTCATAAAATGTGGTGGAGAATGTTTATTTCTCCTCTTTGCTCTGAATGAATTAGTGTAGTGAATACTACACTATTTTTCCCTTATATTTCCTAAATATTTTTCCTTACATTTTTGACAGGATTGACCAGTAAAGCTAACTTCACCTATAGTTTTTTTAAGTGAATGAATTATTAATTTATTGCATTTACTGTATTTTGGGCTATTTGGATTTGTTTTTCTTTTTTCCTAGTTTTCCTCATTTGTGTCTTTATGAATCACTACATTTAAATCAACTTGTGGAATCTATTGGCTTGTTGTTTTTTAACAACATGCACATATTCTTCTGTTTAAATTAAAATTTTATTGAGGTACATTTCACATGCCATTAAAATTCATCCCTATGTAATGCATAATTCAAGATTTACTTTTAAAAAATTATATTAGGATCTTTTCATTCAGGGTCATATTAAGTTTTAGGACATCTTTCATCAGCTTCTCCCCATTTAAAAACAATACCCATCATGAGATATTCCTCCTGTCTCCCTACCAACCCATACTCTAGGCAACCACTAATGTATTTTCTATGTTATTTTTCTACTCTGAATATTTCATACAATGAAGTCATGAAATATGTGGTCTCTTGTGACCTTCTTCTTTTACTTGGCATAATGTTTTCAAGATTTATCTACATTATACTATGTACAAGAACTTCTTTTTTTAAATTGCTGAACTATATTCCATTCTATAAATATATGATTTTTACTTATCCAGTATTCAGTTGATTGACATTTGGGCTGTATGTATTTTGGCTATTACGAATGCCATTAACAACCTTGAGCACATTTTAGTATTGACTTATATTTTGAATTTTCTTGGCTAAAAACCTGGAAATGAAATTTCTGAATCATATTTTAGCTCTGTATTTAATCTTTTGAGGAAACATTTTTACCAAGTGACTGAATAATTTTTTTTTCTACCAGCAGTGTATGAGGGTTCCAATTCCTCCACATCTTATACTTGTTATCTTAAATTTTATTTTAGCCATCATAGTAGGTATAAAGTGATAACTCATTGTAGTTAATGATCTTGTAAAATTTTTAATTTGCTTTCTGGATGACTATGTGTTTTCTTTGTAGATTTGAATATTCAAATACTTTGCTCATTTCTTTTGAATTATGTGTCTTTTTATTTTTGATTCATGATGACTTCTTATATATTATATATACCTATCCTTTAACAAGTATATAATTTTCAAATACTATATCCCATTAGGTAGATCGTCTGCTAACATTTTCTGATATCCTATGAAGCACAGAAGATTTTAACTCTGATGAAGTCAAATTTGTCTGTTTGTCATCATTGCTTGTACTTTTTTGTTGCCACAACTAAGAAAACATGGCTTGATCCAAGTCATAAAGATGTATGCTTATGTTTTCTTCTAAGACATCTTGTATATTAGGTCTTAACTTTGGGTCTTTGATTCATTCTGAGTTAATTTTTTATATATAGCAGAGATCCAGAATCATCCATTTTTATTAAAATATCCAAGTATTTCAGTAGCATTTATTGGAGAGACAATTCTTTTTCCTATTGAATGGTTTTGGCATTCTTGCTGAAAAAATCCATGACCATACACAAGTATGATCACATATATACGTTATTTCTGAACTGTCAATTACATTACATAAATCTACATGTCAATCCTAATGTAAGAACCAAATCATCTTGGTTACTGCAGCTTTGTAGTAGGATTTGAAATTCAAGCAAGTTCTCCATACTTTTTCTTTTTCATCAGGATCGTTTTTGCTTTTCTAAGTCTCTTGAAGTCAGCTAGGATTCTGATAATGCTACCTTTTGTTCTCATTTTTAATTGTTTTCTTAATATTTGTTCTAGGGCTTACCATAAATATTTTAACTTATCAACAACTATTTCAAATTTATAATTAATCAACTACAATGATACCCAGAAATATTACTCCTGTATAGCTCTATTCCATTTTTTTCCACTTGTGTGCTATTTTTGTACTACAAATTATATTAAAAATGTTACAAACCCAAAAGTACATTGTTATAACGTTTTTTTACAGTCACTACACAATAAATCAGTTTATTACAAGTTAAAACATTTTTTTATTATTTGTATTAATTGGATGCAAACAAATAGATACTTGTAAAAGGCAGAAAACCATAAAATTACTTATCTTTGATAGTATACTGGGTTTTATAATTATATTAGGATATGAATGGTGTAAAATATTGTTATAATACACCTCAAAACAATGAGGCCATATTATAACAATTCACTAGATTGTGCTCAGTAGACATTTATTGAATAAAGGAATTATTATCCATTCTTTCCCCAATTATCCAGTACAATGCTTTGCCCATGATAAGGGCTCAATAAATATTTGCTGAACATACTGACTATGAAAGAGGTGAGAAGAGATGGGCCCTCTCAGTTGGATGTCAAGTATAATTGGAATTTACCTGGGAAAGAGAGTGGTTAAAGAAGATGTAAACTGCATGTGATACAAGTAAATATACTCAGATGGCAACAAAGCAAGCAAGCAGAAAACACTGGCACCAGAATAAACAAAGGCAAGACGTGCCAATAATGGCATAAATGGAACTGACTTTTAAGAGATAACAAAGAAAAAGTTTATATTGGACCATACCTTTTCCCACCCAATTCGGTTTGAGACAGACCAATAGAGGCACTGTAAGAGACTATGACTGTCTTCCTTGATATTCAGACATCCTAGTTTCCAATAATTTTTATGGACCTGTTACCCATGAATCATTATAAACCTATCCATATTTAGGGATTAGTTTCCACAAGTACAAAGTTGAATTTCCTTTTATTTGTCCTAAAATGCTTACTTTCAAACTCGAAGGGACTTCAATTATTCCATGTAGTTTTCGATAATTCATTTATCTTTTCAGACCAGAGTCAAAATATTCGTACAGAATTCATACTGCAGCACCTTCCACCCACCCTTTGGTCGCTTGAACTGCCCTTCTTTGGTTCTTTTTCCGCTTTCAGATCTTTCTTGAAGTGTAGTAAGCAGAACTGTACTGGGTATTGCAGCTGCAGTTTGGTCTATCATTGTCGGAATGGCTTCTGCTACACCGTGGTCTTCCAGTCGGTCTACTGTTTCTAGGACTATAAGATCTTCTATAGTTGTAATCAAAAGACCAACTTCTTGACCTCCTCCTTTCGTAACTTCGGCTTCTAGAACGTCTGTATCTGTCATAATCATCATAGCGCAGAAGAACTGTATACATTCCTCCCTTCCTTGGCTTTCATTTGATTTGGTGTCTTTCGATCTCCCTGTGCAAACTGTATTTGATTTGACGTCCACAAATCCATTTTCTGTCCAAATTATGTAAAGCATCTTCAGCATCACAAACATCCTCAAATTGAACATAAGCAAATCCTCTTGGCCGTGGAGTGTAGAAATCAAGTGGAACATACACATCGACTATAGGACCATAACGACCAAATTCACGCCCTAAATCTTCAGACCGGTGTCGTCGGCCACGTTCCTGACGAACAGAGACGTGTTGGGGGGGCGAAGGTAGCGGGACATGACGGCGGCGCGAGTCTTGGCCAGGGGCAGTAACTGGCTCAGCAAACCGTCCGCGGCTCTGGCGGCGGCTCCTCAGACACAGACACAGACACACACACAGCCAGAGGACTCCACTACGGCAACCAACCTCTTCTACATTGTTATAACTTCATGTAATTTTATGTCAACTAAATAAACTAATGAAAGGAAAAAGAGCAATCATGTTTATAGAGTTTTTATACCAACTTTTTTATTTACAGTTTTTGTTCTCCTTTAAATTTTTTGATTTAATTTACTAAATGATGTCATTTTCTTACTCAGAACACTTTAATTTTCTTTACTTCCTTTGTGCTATTATTGTCAAATATATTATATTTCAACCTGTTGTTGGCCCAACAAAACATTTCTTTACATAAATTATTTTTAAATCATTTAAGATATGAGAATAAACATGCACTTCTACTCTCTGTTGAAATGACATTGCTAACTCACTGGTGTTCTTTTGCTTTTTTCATTTTTATTTTTTATTTATGTTTGTTTTCCATGTAGATTTGATTTACTTTCTAGTGTGTAGTTTCATTTCAATGTGAAGAACTTCTTGTTTCTTGTAAAGAAAGACTGTGAGCTATTTATTCTCTCAGTTATTGTTTATCTGGAATGCTTTATCTTACCTTTTAATAATGCTAATTTTGTTGTAGATAAGATTCCTTTTTGACATTGTTCTTCATGCATTTTGAACAGTTCATCCCACTTTCTTCTGACTCCAATTTTTTCTGGGGAGAAGTCAGCTATTCATATTATACTGATTTGTTGTGTATGACCAGTTGCTTTTGTTCTTGCTGCTTTAAGGATTTTTCTCTTTCTCTACCCTTTACCATGTTGAAGAATCTTGGTGTGAATCTCTGTATTCATTTTAGTTGGAGCTCATTGAGCTTATTGGATTAGATTAATTCTTTATCAAAATCAGAAAATTTCATATATGATTTCTTTGATTATTTTTTGTTTCTTCTTTATCTCCATGTTTCTTTTTCTTTCTGTTTTTATTCATCCATTTTTCTTCCTGTTCTTCTTATGTTCTTACATAATCTCTATTGATCTATCTTCAAGTTTGGGAATGATTTCCTCCAGATGTTTGTTACTTATCATCAAAATTTCTATAATCTTCAAGAGAAGATTAAGCTTCAACTTCCCCACACTTTTTCAAATAAAGTCAGTCACTTTGAGGGAGATTTAGATTTCTCCATTCTTTCCTACTGCTTCTCTCCTTGGGAAAATAAATATTGAGTCAAATTTCTAATGCTGTGGCCTAATAATGACAGTGGTCTGCTTCTTTCAAAATAATACTCCTGCTTCAAGAACTGGGAACTGTGCAAGACTAGTAGCTTTTGATCTTCTTGACTTCCCTTCCAAATCAACCTCTGATTTTCAAGTAAGCTGATGTAAAATCAACAAAAAAGTCCAAGTATTCTCAACCTCTTGCACCTAAGACAGAACCCAAACTTATAGTTGGGACTTAAGTGAAGGGAGGGTTACCCTGACCTCTCACTCATACTTTCCAGGCACTTAGTTCTGACATTTGCAGGTAAGGAATAGTATAAAGTTCTGCAGGCCTGATAAATGAATTAAAACACCATATCCTTTGAGAAATGAGGGAAAAGGCAGTATTGTCTTCTTTAGTAAATCCATCCAGAGTGTTGCACCATGCTGAACTAGGGAAGGAAATGATCTGGTATTCCCATACCACCAGAGGAATGTGGGTTTTTATAATTCCTTGGTGTTGATCCAGAAGCCATTGATCCATGAACTGTCAGATTTGAGTATGAGTTAAAATAGTAGGGGGCCCAAACATTCTTCCATAACCAAAAGTATCCTCACCACCCACCTGCCCATGTTTTTCACCCAACCATTCTTTAACATGTACCTAGTGTGTATTGACTACTGGAGCTTGTCCAAGGAACTCTACGATAAATAAGCCACTCCTATTATAAAGTTCTAAACTTTATACACTGATTATACATGTGGAAATTAGATTTCTGGATAGGTTGGTATAATTAAATGTCCCCATTTCCAACCCTAACTTTCCGACTTGGTAGGCATATAAAATCAAAACCAATTACTTAACTTCTCCCTGTGTCAGACTCTTTACTTTTAGAAGTGAATTAGGATGCCACTCAACTCATACAACTGTAGTGAAATCATTTACTATGAGGAACTGGAGCATTGTCTGCCATAACATAGGTATGAGTTCATATTATATATCATTCATTATTATATCTCTAAAAGTCTTCCTAGAGGACATGATAAAGAGGATAGATCTTTGCATAGGAACATCAGAGAAGCCACAAGTGAAAATGCCTAGGGGTCCAAACCTGGGTGGGGTTTCAGATACAAATACATTTAACTTTTCAGGTGTGAAGTTACTTATTTCACATAGACAAAACCCGCTATGGCACTGAAAGGATAACAAATAACAAAGTGGTTCCTCAAAACCAAGAGCATTTCAGAATTTCTGTGACCCTTAATCATGGGCCTTGGCTAGAGTTCTTATTTTCTGAAAGATGCCATCATGTACTGAGTATGGTTTTAAGGTTCAGATGGCTTATTTTATAGATACTTTATATTGCTCTGACATGCTTTATCACCATAGAATGACTCCAGCCTTTGAAGCTTGAAGTAAAAATCCTAATTTGCATTATCATGAAACTAATGATGCATTTTTCTTCAGGAGAGCGTATCAGTTATTTGTAAAAATAAATAACAAGATCATGGCATTTGCAGGGAAATGGATGGCATTAGAGCAGATTATGCTAAGTGAAGTTAGCCAATCTCTAAAAAACAAATGCCGAATGTCTTCTCTGATATGGGGGGGGCAGTGACTCAAAATGGGATAGGGAGGAAGAGCATGAGAAGAAGATTACCACTAAATAGGGAAGAGAGGTGGGAGGGAAAAGGAGGAAGAAGGGGATTTGCAAGGAAGGTGGAAGGAGACCCTCATCCTTATACAGAATACATATATGATGTTGTGAGGAGAAAAAAAAAGTGTGTCACATTAGATTGGGTAGAGAGATGTGATGGGAGGGGAGGGGAGGGGAAGGGGGGATAGGAAGGGCAGCAGAATAAAATAGAGATTATTGTTGCTGTATGTATATAGGTGACTGCATGACCAATGTGATTCTGCAACCCATACAATCAGAAAAATGAGAAATTATACCCCAAATGTATGAGTTGTCAAGATCATTGTACTGCCATGTGTAACTAATATAAATAAATAAATCTCAAGAGAACATAGAATGATGTGAATATTATTGGTGAAGGTCACAGATAGGTAAATCTGCAAGATAGCACAATGTTTTAAGCATCCAAATCTGGGAAAGGCCTTACTGCCTTCACTGATGGCCAGTGAGCAGGCAATAACTTCTTGAGAGAGAGAGAGGAAGAGGGAGAAGTGTAACTACCAAATGTTCTGAGGTTTTAACTTTCAGACCTCAGGCTATTTGACCCACCAGACCACATAACTGTACAAGCCCGTGGAAGTCTTCTTTCTCAATTTATGTCAATACAAAAAAGAAAAAGCTAGCATTATAGGAAGAAAGGGGAGTCCAAATTTGGTTCAAAATAGTGGAGTCCAACATCATTAATATTCAGTACTCATAAAATATCTTCTGATAAAGAATTGCCCCAATTCATGTACAGAATCACCTTTTACCTGAGCTAAACTTGTAGTTTGAAATGTGTATGCCCTAGTCCAGACTCCAAGGTTGAGTGCTAAATTATCAGAACTGGGCTGCCAAGCCAGGATTCACACTGGAATCTTTGCAATAGAAAATGTGTGAAGAGATGAAGTACCATGAGAACTTGGACCAAAAGCTAATTTTCAGGCTTCATCTCCAGACATAATAAATTAATCATAAAAGAACTGTAATTAGGAGTTTTGAATCCAATGTGTTAATTTAGAAATGAAAAGACCAGAATCTATAGCAGCTCATTAGGATAAAATTACATCAAATTCAAGTATATTGATAGGAAAACCAGTGCATTACCCACCACTCTATGTTACATTTCAAATATAGTTGATTTAGTTATGGAGAGCCAATAATATGCTCAGATCTATGTATTCTTTCCTATTGTAGAGGAAGAAAAAAGAATCCATATTCAAACATCAAAAATTGAATAAATATTTGCTAAAATATTATTTGTGTAAGAAAAATTTAAGTTAGTTAGGAAAACTATATGGAGCATAGTGCCTGTCATCAATAAGTTCATATTCTAACCTTATAAAGCAAGGATAATTAATTGAGCATGCATTTTGCATACCCGAACTCATAGAAGAGAGGGGTTGTTATACTAGCATTAGTGGTGAAGCATCCAGCTCAACCTTAAGCACACCTTGAATCCTACCTCTCCCACTTGCTAATTTTTCAATGTTGGGCATGCTTATTTACCTATTTTAGGGCTTCTATTTGGTGGTCTCAAAATTGGTGATAACCGTGTATAGTTTCTGAGAGTAAAGGTTATAAGAAATATTATGGATTTGAGTGCTCAACACATTTCCTGATAAGCAATGCTCAATAAAAGAATTAATATTGTTTTATTTATTCACATAAAAGATTACATAATAAAATGTGTGATTTACATGTCATCATAATAGAGTGTTATAAAAAAGATATCACAAAGTGGCAGATGCATGTTATTTAAAGGTTGTAAATTGGTAGCTTGTGGGTTGAAACTAGTTGGCAGGTAATTTTTTTAGACCTATACAGTGCTTTAAAAACATTCAAGTTATTTGCTGACATCTGCAGATAGGAAGATTTCAAGAATAGAATATAATTAGAGAATAAAATAAAGACAATGAAAAAAATCAAACAACAATAGTGTTATCAGGCTATATTTCAATGTCTCCTATGACCAAGGTGACCTCTATGTTCCCTTCAGCTTGACTAAATGTTACACAGGTTTCTTCCAGACTTTTGGTCTTTGCCTTTTTTTCCCTTTCTTTAGAAAGTTTGCAATTATATCTTTCACCTCCCTTTTGAGATGTACATCTTCTCCTAGACTCTTTCCAGCTTTGTAGTCAGGATGTTTGTTAAGGAGCTGAGACATTTATCTTTGTAATGTAACCAGAAAGAAAGACAGGAAGATAAGGTCTCTATCTATATCCCTAACTCCAAGGGAAAGGCAGAGTCTAACTTCAATTAAAGCTATTAGCCATTATGTGATGGCCTCATCACATAAACCAGCCTCCCCTCAATGTCTTCTAGTACTTTTTCACTAGCTCATACAAAGGCTTAAAATGTCACCTGCCTATTGCTCCAGTGAAGTTAAATCCCATCTCCTTTGCTTATTGCAACAATTCTAATTGAAGTCTTCCTTGACTGTTTAATTCTGTCTGGCGCAATTTTTCTTTGACATATATTAGTTCTTTCCCTCAAATTATGGTCTGGCATACTGTTTTTTATTGTGTGTGTGTGTCTCACATAATATGCATTTTAACATCATAGTTATAAAAAGTTTATTCAGACACTATTTAAAATGAATGTGTGTAAACTACTCAAATGCCAATCAATCACAGAAAAATGCATTTCAGTATATTTACACAATGGATATTATATACAAATAAACTACAACTTCATGCATTAGCGTGGCTGAATTCCATAAACATAATGTTGAAGGAAAAAAGGATAGTTACAAGAGAGTAGTTACTCTATAATTCATCCATATAAATTCCAAAAGAGGCAAACTTAATCTATGCTCATGGAAGAAAGAATAAGGATGAGAAGGGACAAGATGGTGGAGTAGAAAAAGGTAGCATAGCCGAGCAGTCCATCAGCACCAGACTCCTACCCCAGGAAGGAGGAATGCTCCTTAAAGAGGTAACAAGAACCTCACAAAACACAATACTGGGCTGTTACAAAAAAAAAAAAAAAGAAAGAAAGAAAAAGAAAAGAAAAGAAAAAAAAGAAAAGAAAGAAAAAAAATTCATTGAACTACAAAAAGTTGTTAATTTGAACATGAAACTCACAGCTCTGGGCGCCCGTTGAGCAGACAGGGACTGCAGACTTTGGACAGGCCTGGAGAGAGGAAGGTGGCCCATCAGAGAAAAGAAACACCTCACTCACTGCCTGCCCCGCCTCCATGCACTCTGTGAAGCAAGAGCATGAACTCCCTGCGAGGTGAGTAGCCAAAGGGAACAATGGAATTTAATACTGAACTTTAAAAAAAAAAAAAATCAAAATATAGAGACACACAAGGTCAGAAACTTGAATGTAAGAAAGAATAAGTTAGAAAGTTGAGCTCAAGGGCCAGCAAATGGGAGGACGGTGCTGACAGGCCAAGGAGACAGCTGGCGGATAAAAACAGAAAGAAAGAAAAGTTGGCTTGGGGAAACCTGTGTGATGGATTTTAATGGACACAGTCAAGAGGGGAAGCAGCTTAGTGTAAGCAACTTCACAATTAGTGCCTCCCCAGGTGGAAAAGCGCAGAAAACGTGCATAGGAAGGGGAAAGGAAGCAGCGCTCCAAGCTCGCCCTGCGAAAGGCCACCAGGGTTGTAGCTGAGATCTGCCCACTGCCCATCCAGAGAGGGAAAACCTGTACCCGCTCCTCCTCGTGGCCTCCCACAGGGAAATCTACAGCTGCACCGGCACCACCACCCATTCCACATGCCAGGCCACAGGAGAAGTCCCCACACACCGTGCGCACGTGTTCAATGGGAAAAGGTGGCACTGTCCCTGCCGCTGTCACTGCTGCCGCTGCCTTTGCCTCAATCCATGCACTATATGGCGGGGTGGGGGGGGGAGCAACTCTCACATGCTCCCCTGCCACCTGCGTGCCAGGCAGGGGACAGCTGTGAGCACACCCAGGACAACTGCTAGCATTGATAGGAAATTGGGAACACCTGCAATCAACTTAAAACCAAGCAAAACTCAGAGAAGACACCTGAGCTAGAGAGACTGACATAGACACAAAGAAAACTGTCCCTGAAGCATTTAGGATCTGGTTGGCAAGGGAGAAAGGTACCTTCATTGTGCTGCCACTGTATGGGGATAGACAGCAGCATTTGCACTCCAAGCCAGATACCTCGCATTTAATATTTGTACTGGGGAAGGTGAAACCTGTGGAGGTTTTTTCCCTATGCCCTAAAAGTGGATTTTACTAAAAACCCTAGAAATACAAACTTCCTGAGGTGACTGACATCCCCCCAGTAACAACAGGGTGTGTGGACCAATTCTTAAGTTCCGAAAAGTCAGTTAAGACTAAAAGCCAAATTGCTAGAATCTCTCAATTTAGAACCCTTCACCACTCCCATCACAGAAAAACACAATTTGTTAACTCTCTAATTGTGATCCTCTATCTTATACCTGAAGAGGGGGAGCAGAGATCTCTAACAGCCAGCTGTGCCTCCCAACCACAAAGGCAGGCAGCAACCCTCAACCCAAGTACAGAGCCCAAAACAACTATGAATATTAAAATCCCATCCCTGCCAAGAGTTTTGACCGCCTCTTCAGAAACAAGCTCCTTATTTCTCAGGAAGATTTTTTTCTCTTCTCTTTTTAATTGCTTTTTTCTTTTTTTCTCACTTCTGTTTTTATTCTTTTAACAATACTCCCATTTTATTTTACTTTTTTCTTCTTCTTTTTAAAAATTTTAACTATTTAAAAAATATTTTTCCAAATATAATTTCATTGTATTACATTTTGCTTTTTCTATTGTGCATGATTTGATGTATATGTATGTACGTGTATGGGTGTGGATGTGTTAGCTGTGTATAGTTTTTAAAATGTATGTATATTCTTATAATTTTACCTTCACATTAGTTGCTTCCCTCTGCACTTGTTTATTATTTAGATTTGATTTGTCTTCGGTGCGGTTCAAGTATGCATGGGTTTGAGGGGATTAGGTCTCACAGTTGCCAGTTTGTTTTTACCTTGTTCTGGCCTCTTCTCTCTCCTTCTTTACTCACTTTCCCCATTGATAGCCACATTTTCCTGTTCCCACTTCCTCTCTTTATTTATCACTTTCAGTTACTCTTTTATTCCTTCTTCTTTACAGTTGACATCTGCTACCTATCTCCTGCTTCTCCTCCTGCTTCTGTCCTCTTTTCTTAAACATTTCAAACTTTATTTCATCTTTCCAACCTATTTTCTCTAAATTTATAAAACTATCATCCCACTGAATAATAGAATTATATAATTAATGCAATTCATACCCCATGCATATTGAAATGATTATACAGTTGATGACACAGTAAATACTTGATGTCAAATACCAGATAAAATTCAGTTTTGTATCACTGGTATTGATGTTAATATTTGACCCCACCATTCCCATATAGGTAGCAATTTATGTTATAAATGTCAAAGTAGACTCCAGACATTTATCTTTATACATCATTTATTGGCATTAGTGCTACTCCTAACTCCCTTCTCCCTCTAAGAGGGGCTGCATTGGGACAATTCAAGATTACAAGATTACGGTAGATACCCTGCTGCTGAGAATTTCTTATAACCTAGCAAAACAACAGTGAATTTCACCCAACAAAAGATATAACCCTACCTGAGGCTAAACATAGCTTCAGCTCATAGAAATGGGAAAAAAAATCCCTAAAACGAAAGCCAAGCTTGTTCTTGGATAGGCAGAATAGAGTTAAAATTGCCATACTACCAAAAGCAATATACAGATTCAATGCACTTCTCATCAAAATATATATTCTTCAAAGAACTAACAGAAAAAACAGTCCTAAAATTCATTTGTAAAAATAAGAGACCCAGAATAGACAAAGCAATTCTGAGCAAGAAATGTGGATACAGGAGGCAATACAATACCCAACCTCAAATTATGCTATAGAGCTATAGTAGCAAAAACAGCATGGTATTGGCATCAAAAAAGACATTAAGACCAATGGAACAGAATAGAAGATACAGAAGCAAAACCAAATATTTGCATCCATCTGACACTTGACAAAGGTACCAAAATATATTTTGGAGAAAAGAGTGTTTTTAATAATGATGCTGGGAAAACTGCAAAGCTACATGTAGAAAAATTAAATCAGATCCTCATCTCTCACCCTGCACTAAATTCAAATTGAATTGGATCAAAGATTTAGGAATTAGACCAGAAATTTTACAACTGCTAGAAGAAAACAAAGGGTCAATACTCTTATCATATAGGTTCTAGCACCAACTTCCTTAGCAAGAACCCCAAAGTGTAAGAAATAAAACCAAGAATCAAAAAGTGGGATATCATCAAACTCAAAAGCTTCTGCACAGCAAAAGAAACAAGGGTATAAAGAGAGAGCCTACAGAATGGGAAAAAATGAATCAACTACTCCTCTGATTTATAAGTAATACAAAACACACACTTCCCATCCCCCCAAAAAACCTTAAATAACCCAATCAAATAAATGGAAAAAAAACTAAAAAACAAAACAAGAAACTAAACAAATTTCTCAAAAGAGGAAAGACAAATGACCAATAAATACATGAAAAAGTATTCAACATCTCTAACACTGGTAAATGCAAATCAAAACTACACTAAGATTTCATTATCCTTCAGTCAGAATGGCAATGATCAAGAAGACAGACAATAAATTCTGGTGAGGATTTGGGAGAAAAGGTATATTGTACATTGCTGGTGAAGCTGCAGATAAGTGCAAACGTTCAGGAAGGCAGTATGGAGGGTTCCTCAAAAACAAACAAACAAACAAAAAACCTAGGGGTAGAATCACCAAATGACTCAGGTATCTCATTCCTAAGCATTTTTCCCAAAGAACTAAAATCAGCATACTATAGCAATATACACACCTCAATGTTTATAACAGCACAATTCACAACAGCTAAATTATGGAATCAGCCCAACTGCCTGTCAAAAGAGGATTGAAATTATAGCATTTTCTGGTAAGTGGATGGAAATGGAGAGCATCATACTAAGTGAAATAAACCAGACTCAAAAACTCAAAGGTCGGATGTTTTCTCTCATATGTGGAAGCTAGAGTAAAATAAAGGAAAAGAGGAGGGAAGAATAGGATATCAAAAATATCATAAAGATATAGAGAAGATCAGCAGTATAGAAGAAGGGACAGAGAGGCAGGGTGGAGGGATGGGAAAAAGGAGGCAATGTGGAATGAACTCCTAAAACAATCATGTTATGTGCATACATATATATAACACAGGAAGTTTCACCTTTATCAATGAAGAGAACAAATCAAATATAAATAAATAAATGACTGAAAGTAATCCAGCAGAGTAGAGGAAACAGAATGGGGAAGGGAAGGAAGTATAGGAAGAAAAGGGGGCAGGGGAAAGCAGGGGATCTTGAACTGACACCAAATTCCTTGCAAGTTTGAATTTCTTGGGATGAACCACACTAGTATGTACAACAATAAAGCTCTAATATAAGAAAGTGAAAACAAAAACAAAACATGAATAAGGTTACCTTAGGTTTTGCAGTGTGAGTAATGATCTGGGCTTTGATCTGGATTCTAAGTTGTATAGTTTCCTGAATGTAAACTTTCCTGAATGATTGTCAGCCTCACTCTGCACTGATTAAAACTTGTCCAGTTCTGATGACACAGAACACCCATGATAATCACAAGTTATGTGAAGTGGGCTCATGAATTACAGATAGGCAGCAAAAACAATAGAAGCCTAGGATTAGTCACAAGCCAGTTCCTGAAAGCTCAGGAAAGCTACTGGGATAGATAAAGTCACATCTGCTTGTGCCCTACTTGCCCCTGACAATCAGCCCACCCTGAGTTTTACACTCCAAGATCACATGACCTCTGGGCTAAATTATCCAAAATATCCTGTTTCTAGAGTGAACAGGATCAGAGCCCAGGCTGATTTAATCAGTTTCTACTTACCTCAGAATACTTACTCCCAACACATTCTACAACCATTCTTATGAACTACCTGCAAATGAATGGGGGAAATCACAATATCACCCAGATAATTCTCCTGCATTTTTATATACATATATATGTATACATACATACATATGTATATATATATACATGCATGAATATGTGTATATTAACTCTAAATAACTGTGTAGATGCTGAATATCAGTATATCATACATGTTGTTATGGAAAGTATGTAATACTATGATATTATATCATACACATTTTATCTCATGTCTCTCATATATATATATTATATCCACACCTTTTGAGTGCATCTACTGCAGATGATGGAGATTCTACTTTTACTGATTCAAAAACAAGTGATTTGTTGTTTCATTTGCCATTATCTCTCTTTCTTGCTTTCTCCCTCTCTCCTCTTTTCTCCCCCTCCCCTTTGGTAATTACCATCACCAACTTTATCAGATAATACTGAATATTTTTTTCTTCTTTATGTTATTTGTTCACTGGTAACGTTTAAGTACAGACATAGATACACACACATACATATGTACACATACATTCATATTTTATGTATATATTATGTATAATACGTGTGTATTTATATAAGATCCTGATTATAGTTAGAGACAAACAACTTCCATCTTACAAATAACCTTCAAATTTATTTATTATAAAATAATTAACTTCTGGTGCAAATTCATAAATGAGAGTAAAGTTATTTATCTCTGCAAAAGCAATTTAGCCAAGAAGTTGTCACCAGACTCCCTCCATTCATTTTTAGATATGGCATTCTAATGTTTTAGTCAGGTATAATTGATACTTGTCATATTTTTAGTTACTTTCCTTCAGCTCAAGCAAACAGTATATTATACTAATTCAAAAATGGAGATTTAACCCATGTAATTGGAAGTACTGGATCAGCGATGATTCATGAATATGGATTACTGCTTCATGGGAAACAAACTGGCTTTAGGGATCTGTTTGTTTCAATATGTATGATTTTGGCACATACTGTCAATTGTAAATATAGTCACCTGCAAAATCAGGAATGCATTTATCCCCTGTAGATTAATTCCCATTTCCCATGTGGCATTGTTTGTATCCAAAGACAACATACTGATGATGCATCATTCTACAGCTGAAAAATTTCTTTCTGTGGCATGCAGTTCTCACCTGTGATGTCTGAGAGATGTGCCCCTGAGATGGTTCTTCACACTGAGGGTTGTGTCCTTATTACTAATTAGTATGAGCAGACTCACCTCCTTGAAAGGCTTCTCCCTTCCTGTCTGCAGGGATAGAGGTAGCCACCTGAGCTAAGCTTTCTGTAATTTCTTTATTCTCATTAGGAAATGTTCTCCCAAGGGTTGTAACCTTGGAAGAATTTTTATTTTGCCTCTAGTAGGCTTTTGCTGAGTGTGAGACAGCAGGAAGAAGAAAGTTGCCAAAGCATGTCCAGCAACTTTAAACTACAATATATTATTTTGTACATAACCCTGGCACTTGTCATCATCTATTAATCCTCAGAAACACAACATACCTCTTAAATGGAAAACACAGTTGTTTACCACTGCTGGAGCAAGTCTTGCAATTATAAATCTAATTACCGAGAGAAAAAAACACATGAAAATAATGAATAAAAAATCTAAATGAAGTTTTTCAACAGCTTATTGTCAGAAAGCAATTGGACTGTCATAAACACTAATGAATGTTCACAGCATTGTTTTTTAGAAACTGGAAAAACTTTTCATTGGATGATGGCTACTGAATTGATCACAGACTTTTAGTTGTAGAATAGCTGTAAAGGCATGCATTTAATCAATAAAGAAACTTATTGAACTCAAAGATATTATGGTGAAACCTATTTAAGTTGACTAGCTCATTCATTACTAATTAAAGAACAATTTTCAGGCTAGAATTTCATGAATTAGAAGAGAACTAATTTCTAGTCTGTTTGATTTTTGGTGTTTGTTTTGGTGAGAAAGGGGTATTGGTCTTCTTCAACTTGAGGAATTCGTCTCCTTTGAAGATCATCAGAAGCTAAGTTCAGCAACTACCAAAGAATATGTGATGATGATTCCAGGGGACATTGGACATTATAAAAATATGTGTGTGTGTACTATAAATATGAATGAGCAATTTGAATCACTTTGAAAAATGAAAGTCAATATTGCAAGGAATTTACTAGAGTTGGACCTTCTTTCTCTTTCTCCAGGACCCTCGCTGCCAACACACACATGGATTCACTCCAAGGTAAGGGGACTGTATCAGCAGTTACTGGGCAGATCCATGTAGCAGAGTGCCTGATACTACTTGCTCTCACATGGAACTTGGGGAAAAGAAAGATTCTCCATTGCTGAGAAGAAGCTTTTTAGTTTGAATCCATCCCATTTTTTAATTCTTGATTTCATTTCTTGCGCTTTAGGAGTCTTGTTAAGGAAGTCAGGACCTACTCCGACATGAGGAAGATTTAGGCCTACTTTTTCTTCTGTTAGGCATGGGGTCTCTGATCTAATTCTTAGGTCCTTGGTCCACTTTGAGTTGAGTTTTGTGCATGGTTATAGGAAGGGGTTTAATTTTATTTTGCTGCATATGTATTCCCAGTTTTTCTAGAGGCTATATTTTCTCTAATGTTTGTTTTTGGTGCCTTTGTCTAGTATGAGATTACTAGTCTAGTATTGTGATGCCTCCTGCTTCTCTATTCTTGCTAAGGATTGTTTTGGCTATTCTGGGTCTCTTAATTTTCTAAATGAGTTCCATAAATAATCCAATCAATAAATGTGCTAAGGAACTGGACAGACACTTCTCAGAAGAAGATATACAATTGATAAACAAATATATGAAAACATGTTTAACATTTCCAGTAATTAGAGAAATGCAAATCAAAGTTACTCTAAGATTTTATCTCACTCCAGTCAGAATTGTAGTTACAAAGAACACAAGCAACAGTAAGTGTTGTCAACAATGTGGGGAATAGGTACACTCATACATTGCTGATGGGACTGCAAATTGGTGCAACTACTATGGAATGCAGTATGGAGATTCCTTAGAAAACTTGGACTAGAGTCACCAGCTATCCCACTGCTAGGTCTATATCTAAAGGACTTAAAATCAGCATACTGTAACAACGCAGCTACATCAATGTTTATATCAGATGAATTCACAATAGCTAAACTACGGAATCAAACTTGATGCCCTGCAATATATGAATGAAAAGAAACTGTGGTATAATACACAAGGGAATATTACTCAGTATTAACAGAGAATAAAATTGTGGCATTTGCAGGTAAATAGATAGAGCTAGAGAATATCATGCTAAGTGAAGTAAGCCAATCCCATAAAACAAAATACTGTCTCTGATAGGTAGATGCTGATGCATAATGGGAGTGGGGCATGGGAAGAATGGAGGAACTTTGGATTGGGCAAAGGGGTAGGAGGAAAGGGGAGGGGCTTGGGGATAGGAAAGATGGTGGAATGAGACGGACATCATTACCTTAAGTACATGTATGATTGCATGAATGGTGTGACTCTACATTGTGCACAACCAGAGAAATGAAGTGTGCTTCATTTGTGTACAATGAATTGAAATGCATTCCGCTATCATGTATAACTAATTAGAAGAAATTAAATTAAAGAAAGTTTCTCCTGATGTTCTTTCTGGTTGAAAGCAGCCCCTGAGTGAATGGTGCCAAGTAGTCCTTTACAAGCCAGTCCTAATGTCTTCTATCCTGTCTCAACCCTCTTGCAACACTCTCCAGAGTCAACTACAGTTAGATAGGAGGAACTAGTCCTGGCTTTCTACAGCAGTCAGTGACCTTATTTTACAATAGCCTATTGTATATTTTATGAATAAGCAGAAGAGAGGAGATAGAGATTCCAAATATAAAGAAATGAGGAGATGGATGGCTAGTTTCCCTAATCTGATCATTATATATTGTATACATGAATTGAATTATCACACTGTACTATATAAATATGTATATTACTAGTGTCCCTTTAAAAATATTTTTTAAATGTCATGTCTTTTCCTCTTTGTCTGGATCATTTTAAGTGCATTAATTCACTCACATCTTCATTTATTGATCTTATTTAATAACTTATATCTTATTAAAAACCATGTATGCATGCTTCTTCCTTCTTTTAATGTAGGCTAAGTTAGACTTTCTGTTCTAGATGAGCAGCTTAGAAAGAGCGAGCCTGGAGCCTGAATCCTTAACACACCTTATCTCAATTGTATTGATTGGCACCTACATAATTTCCCAAATATATTACACTTCTCTATTTGGGAGTTCATCATAATTTTTAATATGTGAAGAGTACACTTTAATTGACACAGAATTTTCAAAGACATTATTTCCCTTGATCCCGACAACACTTGTGCTTTCTTTCTAATTGTTCCAAAGCACAGATACAATTATCATCATTCTACAGAGGCAGAAACTTAATTAATATTTATTGTTTCTGTTCTGTGTTGTCACTGTTCCAAATAGTGCAAATACAAAGTTGAGCAAGAACATTTCCCCCCTTAAAAATTTTATAGTTTTTTTTTAAAGACGGTAGGTCCATAAGCATAAAATTAAAATCCTTCATATTATTGGAGCCCTAATAACACCAAACAATTTTACTTGCATGAGAATAGCAAATCTTATAAATTATTGTTATTATTAGTAAACTTTTTTACAAATGACATTACATGGGAGAATCAAAGAGGAGGTAAATTAAAGGCAAAGCTTAGAGGAAGAGGAAGAATACACCAGGAAGACCTTGGAGGCAAGGAAGGCATTTTCAACAGAGGGGAGACTATGTGCAAAGTCCTAGCAACATTCAAAGTTAACTGCTTTGAGTTTCCTGAATGAAATATTATCTGATGAATTGCTTCTACTATGAGTGCTCAGAGCAAACCATTGTTGGAATTCTTGATTTTTTAGCCACGTTAGTTTTAGGGAAAATTCAGCCTGCACTAACAAATTGCAACAGTTATGAATACAGTAATGACATAACAAGAATAATCAAATACAATTGAAATAAAAGTTCATCAATTCATACTGGATTTTAGCTCTTGTGATGTTCATTCAAGTTTAATGCCCTATATGATTTTTCTGAAAGCTGTGATAGACTAGCGTCTGCAATTTGGCTTTGCCTGGCAATTTGTGTTTCCAACCACAACCTCAAATTTTAAAAATAGAATCAATCCACATCATCTCATCTGGTTATATACAAGCTATGGCTAGGGTAATAAAAGGCAATTGATAATTATATTCAATCTATTAGCATCATCAGATTCAATGAACTAATGTAAATTTGTGTATAAATAACCCTTGAGAAGCAATTTGTTTAACATCTTGGTCTTCTGTCACTTTTCTGAGGCTGATCAAAGATTAGAGAATTGTGTGCATTGTTTATGGTTTCATTCTGGTTGCTCTCTCCATTTTAATATTTTCAGTTGGTGACAGTTTCTGCCATAGAAATTTTTAAGGTGAAATGTGACTGGAAGTGGAGTTACCAGACTTGTTTTTTAACCTGCATTGCTTTGTCTTAGATTGAAAGACTGACTGGAGGGAAAATGGAGGGAGTTTGGTGGCACAGCCAGAAATCTCCCAAGTCACAAGCCATTGAGTGCAGCCCAGGTTTTCTACTCTTCCATTGTGAATGGAGTGAGACCCTCCCAATGGCCAGCTGAGTGTCTTAAGGGAGTCAGCAGTTGACACATGCTGTAAAATAACCCAAGTAGGGAAGACACTCTGGATGCACCAAAGCTCATATCAGAAAATGAAGACTTAATATTTCTCTCCCTGACTTCTCATTCGTTTGTATGCATAGAGAAAAGAAAAAGTCTCTTCTCTCATTTCCATTTAAGATCCAATGGACTGAAACTGGAAAACTGCCTCAGTAACTGATTTTCTAACCAACGATGTTCTTGACCAAGAAACAATCTGAAACTAGATTGATGAGCTGAAGTTAGTTATTGACTTCATTTGCCTTGGCTACATGTCCTAGGAATCTTTAGCAATTTGTAACTTACTAGCTAACCTTTGTACTAAGCATATATTTCTTGATATAACTAAGTCACCACTGACTGGGGCAGGGATGGGCTTCTCTAGAGGTTAGTAGGTCAATTCTTCATGGAAATAGTGAACCTATGATAATTCACTTGTTTCATGGTGACCACACTCTCTATGTAAAATAGCTCAAGGAACAAATTTTGCCAGCCACCTCTGTGTGTGTGGGTGCATGTACTGTTTTCTACTAATCATATGTGTATGGCTTATTATAAGGATAGGGTAGCATATCATGGATGCTAGATTGAACATAAATCTTTGAAAGGCATACAAATGAACTCAGTGGTGACATTCACCAACTTGGTGCTTTCTTCAGGTTTTGACTCCTTTGATTTACTTCCTGTTTTTTAAACAAACATTTATTGGAATAGAGTCATAGCCATTCAATTGTTACTCAATGACAGAGTTAATAGTTATGACATAGGTCATCTGCTGTCATCAAAACCCAAAACATGCACTATATAGTCCTCTATAAAAAAAAATTTCGAACTCCTGCTGTATTCTAATAACCTTCAGGCACAATGATCTCAAATCTTTGCATTATTGATAGAAATATAATAATAAGAGGAGTTTAAATATTAGAAATTTTATTGTTCTTGCAGTTCAGAGGAATCAAATAAATATTTGAGAACTAATACACTAAAGAAACCCTAAATCCAATGTCATAGGAGATAGAAAAGGATTATTTATTTTAGTACTATTCTTATTCTTAACACAAAGGATTATTACCAGATGGGTAATCTGGGGTAAGAAAATGAGTGCATGGGCAGTTTGAGAGATTTCTACTTTCTTGTTATATTTGGAAAGTCCAGATGATTAGAGGGCTGTGTCAGGACCTGAATTTGTGAAGCACATGCTAATCTAGCTCAGGCAATAAAAATGAGCAGGGTGGATCCAAACCTGGTAGAGAAGGTTGGGGACAACCACCTGAGTGAGTCTTCATCTTACCATCAGCCCTGCTTCTCTGGTAGGAAGATCCCTCCTCATCCCTAGTGTGTTTGAAACCATTGTGGGTCACAGTTCACAAGTCTGTCCCCTCCAAGTATCCACACACCACTTTAACAATAGCAAGGCCATCTCTAGACCTTGGAACACTCCCAAGATTTCTGCTTAGAGAATTTCAAATCAGTAAAGAGGAAAAATGCTCTCTTCTTTCTTTAAAGCTGCCAGGCTTCATTTGTCCTGATCTCTTTGCCTCCAAATATCCTGGCTCTCATCTCAAGATGTCAATCTGAAAATAGGACTTTGAATCTGCAAGCCCTTCTTTAAAATTAATTAAAGAGAAAAAAAATCTCTTAGAAAAGGGTACTGTACTAAAGTCATCAGGAGAAATGAAGACTGACAGTTTAATTTTGCTAAATAGTGTAAGAGAAAAGATGTCAGCCACAATGACTGGTAGTCCTGCTCTATCTGACAGTAATGGACTATGCTGAGGAGCATTAATACTCATTTTTTAATATTTTCAAAACTTTACATAGGATTTTCTCAGGGAGGACTTGAGTCTATATTTTCCTATTTTTTTTCCTGGATCTCGCCCATATAGGCTGAACTGGGCTTATTTACATATCAGTGCTTAAAACACAATTCCAAATGCCTCTTCATGTTCATCTCTCTCAGTCAGTATGCCGTCTATGTATCCTCAGTCTTTGGAGATGATGGCTCAGCAGTGACAATACACTTACCAGACTCAGGTCTTCATCATTCAGATGCTTCACAATTTAGAATTGGTCATACTCATCAGGTACAAGAGGGCTGACATTATTGGAATAGGCAAATAATACATACCATGTTTTTACTTGGACACAGGAACTGTAATCTTGGAATTAATTGCAAAGGGCAAGTATACTGAACTAAGAAAGCAGGACCAGCACCACAGGTAGAAAACTAGCCTCCACATAGTGGGGAGGTGATGATAAAATCAGGAATTTCAGGTAAGTCAATCTGTACACAAGTAGGAGGAGAGCAGTACAATGGATTTAAAGATGGTGATTGTGTAGTTCACAGAGGAGAGCTGTCAAAAATAATTGCTCAACTCAGGAAGGCATGCAGAAAGTAGAGTCTGTAGTACATTCTTGTAGGAGTAAACTAAGGAATAACATATACAGAAGAAGTAAAGGAAGCAGAAATATCAGGGAAAAACTAGGTTCAGATGCAGTCACAACCAAGGACTCAGCTGATTTTATAGGGAGCTGTGAGTCTGGAAGAAACTTACAGAATTGTTCTAAATTGAGATGAGAATGCACTGGACCCTTTATATCTCCACATGTCCCCCAGGAAAGAGGGTGTCATTTGGGGCAAGATGTTTCTATTCAGACAATGGCAAGATCTGGAGGGTACTCAGCAACAAACTCGTTGTTTCCCAAACCATCAGCACTAGAGCAGTAAGGGCTTTGGTCCTACAGTGGGATGATCACAGGGGCCATGCAGCTTTCAAGAGTTTTTCCCATAAATCCTTCAGATTTATTTGTTTCCTAAACATTCCAGAAAGATTCGGGTAGCCTCTTTCATTAAGTTGTAATGAAACTACAATCGATTTTCAGTTTGCAACCACACAACATGCCAACCTAAGAAGCTAGAATTTCATGCTTCTGTTATCTACTAATCATGATGGAACATCATGAAGCCTCAGGTGGGGACTGGTAAGATGAAATAGCAGATCATACAAGAGTCTCAATTACTTGCTTTTACAGTTTACTTTCACACTTTAATCCTGCTTATGCCCAATCCTGTGTGTACTACCTCCATCTTAGAATGCATTATTACTAGGCCTTACTGCTTTTATGACTTGGAAAACCCATCTGAACCCAGTTCATGAGAAACGCTCCAGCCTGCGTGGCTTTAATGTTCCATCATTAGACCCCCCATCTCTGGGTGTCCAGTAGCCTTCCTAAGATTAATTTTAAATGTTAACACATTACTGCAGATTGCATAGATTTTCTCTATCTCCTTGCATTGCCATGCTGTGAATCTCATTCTTTGGCTTACAAGAAATTCCTCTTGAATATTTTCTTACTAAAATCACCCCTAATATACAGAACTGTTTACATTATTGCTTGGTTCGGCTTCAGCTCCCTTTAATAATGCTTTTCATGAGACCAATATGTATGTCAGTGCAGTATTCCCAAGGGTAGGATATTCCAAAGAGGTCTCAATGAGAAGTGTGATTCCTTCTTCATGATAGACATGGTGAGAGGCAATAGTGTCCTTTATATTGGAGTTGATGCCCTGGCACACCTCATTGGATCTCTAAATAATTCACTGATGTAGCAAGTTTCTGAATATTCATGGATTTTATCTCCCAGACTCTGAAGTGTATTTCTTTCACAAAGGCCTCTAGTGAACTTGTCACTTCTTTCTTATCTGGCTTTATTGCCATGATGTCATCAACAAATTCATGACTACAATGTTCTGTGCGATGTCCAAAAGTCTGGGTCTGTTCAGACTATATAATTGCACAGGGCAGAAGAGGGTAGTGACCTCTGAGCTTCTCTGTGAGGCAGGTTTCCTGTTCACCATCTTGCTTCTTATCACTTTGATTGATGGATGGTCTTTCAAGTCTTCCCATAGAAAAATACTCACTGATGAACTTTCAAGATTTACATGGTATAAAACTCTAATAAACCCACTTCTCTAGATCTTCATTTATTCATATACCTTCTTCTACATAAATTCTAGCATTTTTATTCACTCAGTCAGGACTCATTGCTTTCTCTAACTCTAGGAAAAATATACATGTATCAGTAAACTATCCCAAACCCAACTCTGTATTCTT
The DNA here is from genome assembly GCF_048772815.1 of Callospermophilus lateralis. Classification (NCBI taxonomy): domain Eukaryota; kingdom Metazoa; phylum Chordata; class Mammalia; order Rodentia; family Sciuridae; genus Callospermophilus; species Callospermophilus lateralis. The sequence goes on from NW_027514587.1 coordinate 146,553, forward strand.
CTGCCTTTGATCCAGCACCCTGTTAATCTACTTCTATATGTACTCTTTCAACTCCCATGTTTTCTAGGTTTTTCATTTAATTTAGAACACATTTTCTTTCAGCCCTAATAATTCCAGAATGTTATCCACTAATTTCCAGGGTAAGTCATGCTGTGACTTAGACTTAGTAGAACCAGCTACTGATCATAGTGAAAATATGGAGATACTGTTTATGTTTATGCATAGTCTTCAAGTAGGGGATGGCAGATAAAGTGCCAATGTGAAGGTGTACACACAGAGAATTTAAGGGAATCAACTTTTTTTTGGTTGATCATGAACTTAATTCCAAGTCTGAGAAACCTATTCCTTCCCAAATAGAATATTGACTTTGGCTTTGCTGACTAACAAGTCTGAGAATACTACACTCTTTAAAATTCTTAGTCTCATGAATAAGACTTGTGAGTTGTCATCTTTTCTTATTCTCTACCTTCAGGAGAATTGAATTTCTTTAAATGTTGACTAGCAGGTCCCTTGGCTTTCACTCTCTGATTTAAATTGAAGATTAACAAAAGAACCCTAACTTTTCATTATCATCTTCAAAGCATCTATTGCGTCCAGTAGCAATGTTCTTTCAATTCCTAATATTTCCCAGTATTTCTCAAATATCTTATATGTTGAACCTGCTAGTGCACTTCCTTTCAGGGGTATACCATCTAAATTCAACACCAATAAAAATGTTAAAGCTATAATGTTATCTCCATGCTTCACATAATACCAGTGATGGAGTCCTCATTGTCAGTAAGCTTCAGCTCCAAAACCACGTCTTAAATTTGGCACTCAAACCACTCATGAACACAATAGTCATAGCTTTTTTTTCTTCTGGAAGTCAGAATCTTTAATAGAAATTAGGTCCAGAAAGTGGATTGGGGAATTTTCTTAGAATCAGCTCCTAAGAGAGAGTGAAAGAGGTAAACCTGGGAAGAGAGAGAAGTTGGACTGTGAATCATACACAACAAAGGATTTGGACAATGATCCAGGGGACTCTGATGACCCTTAAGAATCTTTCCAAATTAGAGCAAGTGGACTGGACCTTTTTACCCCACATCTACCAGTCATTGCAATTGTGGGTATAGCTGGAAAGGGCAATATGATGTAGACACAACAGAAATTGTTAGTCAAGGGTGATCTCTGGAGGAGAACTCAGGAACAAACTGCTGTCATCTCTCAGCCTCTAGAGAATGGAAAATTAACCAGGAGGGCTAAGACACCCAAGCCAACATCCAATATAGGAAGAAATCACAAATGTTCAGCACTGGGACTAACATGAGGTGAGGGAGGCATTCATCTCAGGAGAAAAATAATGAATGAATCCATTTTAAAAACCAGCATTAATGCAAAAACAATCTATGGTGAACAATATGTTAAAATTTTAAACAAAGACAGGATCAATATCACTGGATTTGACTTCTGCTTCAGGCTCTAATGTGGCTTGACACAATCCTGATGTAGAACTTTTTTTGGTAGATAATAATTTCTTAAAATATAACTAAATGTTCATTAACCTTGGAAATAGTGCACATAATAATGAAACCACAATAAAAATTTACTGAGTGACTTTTTAATGCAGAGACTGAGCTGGAGACTTCAAGTAAAACAAAGCTCTAATATTTGTAAGACAGGTATTATAGCCCCCATTTTCAGAGGAGGCTTGAACAATACCAGGGATTCAGAATTTTTATGCACAGGAAATATCCAATTTTTACATAAATCATGGCCTATATTTTTAAATAAGTCAATGTCATTTTATAGTCACATTACAAACATGGGAAATGACTCAAAAAACTTAATATAACTCTGCACCAAGTACTAAATATCAGAATCCAATAAAAATTTTTTATGTGACATGTGATAAGTGTAAAACCATAGCTTTTGAGGACTTTTGCAGCTGTTCTGGGTTTAAAAAAAAAAGCATGCCTTGAGATTCAAGGTCCATATTAAATTACACATTCCCAGAGATTCCTAGAGAGCACTCACTGACCACTATTTCTCCCTTGTTGTAGGCACAATGGAACTTTCTCCTTGATTGGAGCACTTTTGACATAGTAATCTGGATTAGAATTACCACATGTTTTCTATGTGTTCTCCTTTAGATCACAACTTTTCAGAATGTATTGAGTGACTCATTTATCATTTACCCACATACATGTTCAGGGTCAACAAATATGTGTCAAAAGACATCAAAATAACAAATGTAGTAAGCATGTCCCTTTCTGATTGATGTGCTCACATTCTCTCTCTCTCCCTTTTTTGCCCCCTTTTCTTTCTGTATATATACACACATACATACACATGCACACATACAAACACATGATTTTGACTTGACATTTCTTTGGAAAGAAATAAATTAGTCCCAATCTCTTTATCTGTACTAGATCCCTACTTGTGGTCTACTTAAAATGAGTACTGAAAAGACAACTCCAAAAGATGAACTGTCTTTAGGATTTTGGTTAAACTAAATTGGGTTTTTAAAACATATGACATACACATCATACTGATAGTATTGATTAAAGAGGTAAATGAAAAATTGAAAATAGAGATTGTGCATCTTACACTGAGTTCCTGAAATAAAGATTTGGGTGCAAATGATTTATTAAGAATATAATCTCAAGAGAAATCAGCATAAGAGAGGGTGAATAATACCAAGACAGGGAAGAGTTGAAAGCTGGGAAAAATTGCAATTATTTGAAATTAAAAAAAAAAAAACAGCGAGAATCATAACATCATCTTGATCCATGGATACACTGCAATATAAATTTACAATTTCAAAAACAATTTCATAAACCTGCCAGTGGCTAAGGACTCCTAGTTACATAAATGCTCTCTAGCTCTGAGCCTTCAGGTGAAGAGACACCAGTAGTTCAAAGTCCATCCTCTGGAGAAGGCCACAGGTGAGCCACTGTGAAGCAAAACATTCAATTTGAGTTCAGGGACTCAGATAGCCTGGCTCTGAGGGAGCAGGAGAAAGAACCACCAGTGCAGATGGATGTCACCACTAGCTTTGCTAAAATCCACTCACTTTTCACATCAGATTGTCTGTATCCTATGATACATTTTCAAGACTATGATTGAGTACAAATTCTGAGAAAAAATTTTAAGAGGATATTTTAGCAAGATAGGCTTCTAAATAAGATGAAACACATAATGTGTCTCCTGGTGTTACGTATCCCTTAGTCACAGATTCAGGACCTCTCTTGTACTGTCCAATATGGTAGCCCCTAGCCACATGTGACTTCTGAGCACTTGAAATGGGATGAATGTGACCATTCATTTAATTTAACTCTATTTATTTATTTTTGTGGATTACCATGATTCCTGCCCCTTGTGGTTATTGACTTCACAAGATCAATTACACTTCTAAATGGTGTCCTCTGAAAGGTCAAATAGCTCCTCAAAGAAATACTTGACTCTTGGGCTGGGAAAGGATAGTACTATAAGAAAGTACTAAGAAAAAATATATAAGGGTATGAGAATGACCAAGGTGACAGTTTGAAGTGTGATCACTAAAATAAATACATGGATGAATTATAAAGCACTGGGAGAATAGGAGCTTGTGTATTAGTACAGGTAAAAATTAGGTTAATAGAGGGCGGAGAAAGGAAAGCTCTTGTTTATTAATGCCAAATGCCAAGGACTAAGTGTAGAAGTAGTATTTGAGTTTGGAAGCCTTCATTTTGCAACCCTCATAGTAAAGTTTAGATTAGGCAAGAATTATCAGTGGATACTAAACCCAGGATGGAATTTTGACTGAGAACTAGGATATTTGCATCATCTTAAAGGGAATTCTACCAAGTATTTATTACTTGTGATGGATGGGAAATAATTAATTATACAGTACAAATATAAGACAGTATTGAAACTCAATAATAAAAAAGTTGTATTATCAGTAAAAGTAATATAGACATCATAAGCCCTTAGATGTGATCCCTTGAGAGAAGCATAACTCTGCCTACACAGTATTCTGGCACAGAATACATATCCTAATTGAATGATGAGCCTGCATTAGAAAAACACAAAATGAATAACAATTGATTAACAAGGGGAGAGGTCAACTCTATTTCTTCAAAGCATTAATGTTATAAACAACCACGAACACTGGCTGTGAAATGTTCCAGAGGAGAAGATGCTAAAAAGTGCTGAGAATTAAATGCAATACATGACTGTTTGGAGGAGGGGGGGAAATAACCTACAGCATACTCTTTGGTTTAAATGACAAAATTGGAATACAAACAGTATGGGATAAAAAATATGGCACATTAAATTTACTGAAACTGATAACTGTATTGTGGTAATGTTAAAATCATTTTTGAATTATAATTGTCCTTATCATGATTCTTACTATTCATTGAACACACACTGTGTTAAAAAGCTTTATGTTTTACTTTCTTCCTTCCTCACAAAGCCCCAATAGGGAGACAATCCAACAGGGATCTGTCCTTGTAAGGAGATTTTCCAGTGTGGATGTTTCTGGGATCACAGCCAGCTGATTATTGAATCCAGACAAGTGAAAGCATTTCTGTTGTAAAATACGGTTTAATTCTGCTTAAAAACAAATTCTGTCCCTTAACAAACCTAAGCACATCAGGATAAACTTGGTGGAAACAAAGGCAGGGGACTCAGGAAGATATACTTTGCTGTCATGTGAAGTGGGGATTGGAGAAGGGTCCAGAAATCAATGAATGATGATGTCTTTACTTGGTGACATGAGGAAAGAGGCAGTATAAGAAAGTCATGGTTAAAAGTGAGGATAAACCATGAGGTGTGATTACAGAACTGGCCTGAGCACTAATCACATTTGTTGTTGCCCCTTGGGTAAGTCATTCTACTCTCAGGGCTGACTTTCTCGATAATGTGAAAACCAACCAACCAAACCACCACAACAAAAAACCACTATCTGTAGTTCCCTGCCACCCCACAGCACCGAGGATTGAACTACCCAGTGTCACTTTACTGCTTCTCTTGCCAAGCTACATCCCCAACCCTTTTTTGATCTTCTTTTGAAACAGGCTTTCAAAGTTTCTGACACTGATTTCAAACTTGGAATCCTCCTGCCTCAGCCTCATGAGTAGCTGGGATTACAGGTATGGGCCACTACACCCAGTTTCCAGGGTGTTTATTAACACAGGAATCACTATGGGTACTTTCCAAACAAAGTAAGGTGGCATCAGGGAACAAAGCAGATCAATGAAATCACTCTCTACAAAGTGGAGTATGAGAAAATAAATTTATGCATGCATTGTTATATATCTCATAATTGTGTGTGTATAAACATATATCTTTTTATATCACTCATGTGCATATCAATATCTGGTTTGTTTCACTCCATATTAAGTAATTACATGTCCAATTTAACCACAACATTTTATGTAGGTCATTCATTTATAATTGATGCACGTTATTCCCTTACATGAAGATATCATGTTTAAAAATTCCACTTATGGTAGATATGAACTATGTTTGTCCCCAAAATTCTCAACACTGAAACAGTACCACTGTAAATATTCTTGCACAGGTCATTTGGAAGATAAACACAGTCTTCTCTTGGGCATAAACCTAATAGTAATATTGTCAAGTATAGGGTAAACTGTTTATTCACCTTAGTAGATAGTACCAAAACATATTTCCAAGTAGTTGAATGAATTTCCCTCCTACCAGCAGTGTGTGAATTATCCACTTGTCACTATCTTTATCAACATTTATTACTGTCAACCATGATTTTTTAAATCTTCTAGCAAATGGAGAATGGTGTTACATTGGTTTTTCTGTTACTTATTTTGGAATCTTGTTGATAAGTGGAGGATTCAGCACCTTTATCATGCCTATGTGCACATGACTATCCTGCCTCTGAATTACTGAAAGTTCTCTCTCCCTTTTTAATACAAGTGTCAGCTTCTTGCAGATTTGTAGATTTTCTTCATCTATTCTATATGTAAGACAGTTTCCAGGTATATATGTTACAAATAGCTTCTCTGAAGCAGTCATTTGCTCTTTCATAATCTTAATCTATCAATGAACAAGTTTTTTTAAAAATTTTAGTTGTAGATGACACAATACCTTTATTTTATTTACATATTTTAATGTGGTGCTGAGGAATGAACTCAATGCAAGGCAAGTGCTCTACCACTGAACCACAAACCCAGCCCCAAAGAACAACTTCTTATTTGAATGGCTTCTATCAAAGTTTAGGCTCTGCAGACAACAGGCTCTGTAAGAGGCTAGCATACCTGATGTTTCAGAGATTACTCTTTGGATCAAAGCCATGGAAAGAAAGAGAACTAAGAGAAAATTCAGGTAGCAATGCAGGCCTAGTCGCAACCAACCCTGGCAAGCTCTAGAGCATGTATATGCTCTTACAGTTGCCTCAAACTGGACCAAAATGGCAGCATGTTACCAGGTAATGGTTGCAGCAATCCCTGGAAGAGTAAGGCCTTGGGTAAAGTGGTTCTGCACCCAAGGCTATCTCTAAATCTAGAGGATGACTGATTTGTTGCAGCCCTCTCAGCAGCTGAGGTAAAAAGTCCTTTCTTGAAAGGGTTCCAGTCCAGTGCTTAAAATCATTTCTCTTTTATGGTTGGTGCTTTTTGTGTTGTAGTTAAGAAATTTCACCTACTTCACTATGATTTTTATTTCTCTATGATTTCTTTCCAGATGTTTGAAAATTTATCTTTCATATTTGGGTCTTATCATCTGTCAAAGTTTGGTACATGGTATAAGGAAAGGGTCAAAGTTCCTTCCTTTTCTAACATGAGGATCTAATCAAAACAGCACTTATTTATATAGACTATTGTTTTCACACTGCATTTCAGTGGCTCATTTGATACTTAAACACATGCCTAAGGCTGAGAATTAATAATCTAGATGTTTTTAAAGCTCTTTGTCAGGTCTAGGTTTTCTAGATACAAAATAATAAGAATTAGAATGTGATTAAAGGAAAATTATTGTTTAAAGTGAAAGTGGTCAGTGATAATGATAGGAAATAAATAGATATTTTGGCAAACCTAATAAATTTGGAGAAAAGTTTGTGAGGCTAACCCAAACCTAGTGAAATGGTACTTGAGTTTGAAGGAATAAAATAAAATTGATATTGAAAGACTTGATGGATGTGTGCAAATTATTAAATATAGTAGAAGTGTTAGACATTGATGTGGGTACAATTCAAAGTCACTCCGGTCTAGTTAGAGACATTTAATTCACCACAGAAAGATTATTAGGTTTTTACTTTGGACATCAGAAAATGTTTCTTGGAGTAGGTAATATTTTAATCAACTACTTTAATAAACTTTGGAGGGTGAGGAATAGCATATGGGGAAATCAGGATTTAAGGTTGGAAGACACTTGAGAGAGGAGTTGGTCTGTGAGTGAAGTTTTGTCCTCCATCAAGCACCACCAAACTCTCTTCTCCACCCCTCCAAGCTGTTCAAGTTTCCATCTCTGTTCATTCTCTCTTTCTCTATCTCTCTCTCCATATGTGTATGTGCATAGGTATATGTGTGTCTTTTATAGATATTTCAATCCTGCCATTTTTAAGAGTCAATTAATGACTATTTCCTCCAGAAAACCATCTCTTGTCAGTCTACCTTATAACCCATCTCTGCATGTGGCCATCACAACATTGACCTTGTCAAATCCTTAACCAGCTATATGTGAGCACTGCAAGGGCACAGGCCAGGAATTATATACTCCTTCACTGTTGCATGGCCTGGATCATCTGGGTGACAGTAGGCCATCAATAACCTTTTTGTTGATCTGGACCATAATTTAACCAAGATAAATGAAATGGTATCTTTTCCCAACTCAAAAGCCTAAACTTGGACTTCACATAAAATAGGTTCTCAATATTTTTTTTCTTAAAGAAAATAGGAAGTGAGTGTGAAAATTGAGGCCCTGTTCATCTTGATTAACATATTGTGTTTGTTAAATAGAGAATTGAGAGAAGCAGCCAAATTTGATTGTGGTACTAAGTCACAGGGGAGGTGGTGTGTCTTTAAATACCAAATCTCCATGCTTCTTGAGCAAAAATAAATAGATGAAGTAGGGCAGAATCTTAGTAAGTTTTGGGACTGACTTACTTTCCAGAAGATCATATTTCATAAAAATTGCATTTTTCTCATAACCCCTGGTTTTGAGGAATGAGTTAGGTGTGGTTGTCCATTTTAGCTCTCCAAGGGTCCAATGCATGAACAAGTCAGGTGACTTTTAAACAACGTGCTAACATGTAAGCCATATACTTGGAAGTGTTTCCTCTCCTTAAAAAAAAGAAAATATCCTTGTGACCTAGAAAAAGTTTAAGTGATCCTTCATTGCCATTAAATCAGTAGAGAAGCTAAGAACATTAATAGAAAATATGGCTCTTGGAGGATATTTCCAGTTGTTATTTTTGTTTTTGCCTTGACTATTACTAATTAGATTTTCCAATATCCATTGAGTATGAGGTTTCCTAGAATTAAAGGCATAGCAAGATATAGAAAAGATATTGCTTTCTCCAGAGTTTTATGAAGCTGATATCAATCTTTTGTTTCATAAACTTCATACTGGTTATTATCCTAAATGTAGGCTACAATGCATTCAAAGTGACATTGACAGGAATACAAATAAGAGTGCTCACAGTGATTTGAACCACTGGGGCTGAGAAGAACTGGCTTCCCTTCAGTGCCTGAAGAATGGAATGAAGAAGTCATAAAGCAGCCAGCCTTTGAGGAAAATCCGAACTGAGTGACTCAGTGAATAACTCCAAGGTGCATATTTTGCTGTTAGTTGTTTCCTAGTAAGAGGAGAAAGAGCAAAGGTTTACATTAACACTCAGAATATGGGCTTGGGGAAAATTAATTGAAAATGTCCAGGTCCAAAATCAAGAGACCTGGAGGTTCTGATCCAATTTCTGAGATTCAGGTGACCTTGGACAAGTCGCTCAAGTCCCTGGGCTTCAGAGACTTTTTGGTTCTGTTTTTTTCTGATGTGTAAAATAATAACACTGAAAAAAATAATTTCTAAAACCCTCCCAAAACGTATAGGTTTCTATCAGCAAATCCTTAATACTGTGGCCAAACCTGACCACACGAGTTGACCATTCACAGTGTGGGAAGAATAAAAAGTACATTATTATTATCACAGTTTTATAATGGAATAAACTGAAGCTAGCCTAGCTCAATGGTGTGTAACTGGAAATAGATTAATGAACGTTCTAGGTTCCACAACCCAATCATGAGCTTTTATGCACATAGTTGCAGAAATTTGGAAGCATTTATTTCAGGACTCAATAAGAGATTATTTAACCCAAGGCCTCCTTTTGACCTCTGCTACACAAGGAATCTGCAGCCATGGGAGTTGGAAATGGTTACTAATATCTTATTTTCTGTGCCATGGCCTGCTAAATGTCCACCAAATACATGTTTACAGGTCCTCCTTGAACACAGCTGAGTTGAAGGCATTGCCATCTCCAACAATGGTGTTTTTAGGTCATCCTGGGTTTTGTAGATCCCATCCAGCCAAAGCAGAGGAAAGAACCTGTGGGAGCAAGTGTGAGAGAGTCCTCTGAGCTCCATTTCTAGAAATAGCCTGCATCACTGTTTTCATTCCATGGCTAACCCAAGGCTGTACCTAATGGTGAGGGGTGGGTCACATTCAGGGTAGCCCATAGTCTTTTTCCGCAGGGTCATCTACTTCCAGTCACTCATGCTTGTTTCAACATCAGGGAGTGAGGATGTCACATGACTTTGGAGAATTTCCCCCACTGCCTGCAGAATAAAAAGACAAAATCCTGAACTTGGCTTTCAGAACCTTCCATTGGCTGAACTTTCTTTGCTTTGTCAATCTTATGCACACAGCTATGAATTCTTTGTTCCTGCCTCATGGTCTCATGGATTCCTAACATCGTATATTTACTCAGACTATTTCCTTTGTCCACCTTGACATGTCTAAAATTGCCTTCTTTCTAACAACCAATCCCTGGTTTATACCAACTAGATGGGATATTTCTCTCTCCTTCTCCTCCCACTCTAAACGTCTGTGGCTTTATTATTTCTCTCCTGTATTACAATAATTCCTGAACTTGCTTTAATGCTTATTAAATGCTGTATTCCTTCCTAGAACTTAGACTTCCATGGGAGTTAGAGGTACATGACAAACTTATCTATATATCCAAGTTCACAGAATACCAAGTGACATGCTGATTAAATGTCTGTGTTTACTGAAAACACAGTAAGATTATAATAAGTGCTTGGAAACATTTGTTGAGTTTTATGTTTGGTTAATTGATGTTTGAGGTTGCTTTTGCATTAAAATTCTTTCACTCCTTATTAATATGTTTTATTAACAGAGTACCAACTACATGTCATTTGATACTCTTATTAGTTTATTATTAATGCTGCCACTAATTGTCATAAAATTAGTGGCTTAAAAAAAAGAAAACTTATGTATAGTTCTGGAGGTCTATGGTCTATTTCACTGTATGAAATGGGTTTCACTCAACTAAAATCAAGGTATTATAAGGGTGATGGATCTCCTGGAGTCTCCAGAGAATCCTATTCATTCATTCATTGCCTCCCCCAGCTTGTGAAAATTACCGGCATTGATTAGCATGCGGTATCTTCCTCTGTTTTTGCTCTATTTAATTATTTATTTTTTGGGGGGGTGAGGGGTGGTAGAGGTGGGAGAGGAGTTGGAGGTAGTGATGGAACTCAGGGCCTTGCAGAGGGTAGGCAAACGCTATACCATAGAGCTATGATCCACCGAGCCCCTATTCTTTTTCCATTTTAAACCAGCAGTATATTATCTTACAAACTCTGCCTGATTTTGATCCACGTTTCCATCTTCACATCCCGTTACAAAATCCTTAATTGAATCATATATGCAAACTCTCCCCTGTGTAAGTAACATACTTTCACAGGTCTAGAGATTGGGATGTAGGTCTCCTTGTGGGCTGTTATTCTGTATGTATTGAATATCAAAAAATAAAATGCTGTGCCCTAGATGAGGATATGTATTCATATCTTTTACACAGAAAAAGATCATAATTATTCTTTGTGAAAAGGAGAAAGTTGTGTTTTGGGATTTGAGATAGTTTTCCCTGTCTCTTTTGTATCACTAAAATAACTTTTGTTTTGGACCTGATATATAAGAAATAAAATGAAATTAGGATGCATTTGTAAAGTGCCCAGATAAAGCCAAAAAAAGAAACCTTTTTCATTTTGATGCAGGAAAACCTTATTCAGTTGACTACTAAAATATACTTAATCATGGTACATTTATGAAGCTGTGAAATATTTACAAGCCAATGCCTCAGGCAGATGTCATATAGCATATTTGTTCCACAGTTCAGTAAATTATGGATACAAACACTCAAATTGATGCTTTTAAGCATGTTAGGGAAAACAAACCTTTCCTTAAAAGTTAGTTTTTGTTTGAAAATTTTTAGTTTTTCATTCTAAAACATGCTGTTTTCCAGACTCTTCTAAAATGACATAAATAATCCTTGCCTATAAAAATTTATTTCAGAACATTTGGTCTTTTGATTGTATCATTTCTATACAGATTAGGTGATCAGCTGTGTTTACTAGATGCAGTTATACTATATATTTAATTATCTTGAAGAAATAAAAAAAATATTTTTCTTAATATGATTTCCCATAGGTGTAAATGACTCTTCACTACTGTTTTGCTTTATCAAAAGTAGTTCTGGTTACATGATTACTATGTAGTCTCTGGAAGACAGAAAATTATGAAAATAAGCACAAACACTTGAAAATCATACCAGAAAAGGAAAAAAAATGAGTCAAAATGAGTCATACAAGAAAAGCAGTAGAGTGACATGGTTAGTTTAGATTTCAAAATGAATGTCTCAGGTGTCAAAGCCATTATGGAAGTAGCTTTCTTTTTTCTTCTTTCCTTCCTCCTTCTCCTCCTCCTTTGTCTTTTTTTTGATATATATATATATATATATATATATATATATATATATCTGTGAGATACAATATGGCATTTATATGCATTATAAAACGTGTGAAAACCAAAAAAAGGTAATTCACATTTTTATTTCCTCAAATACTGTCATTTCCTTTTTTCATTTTTTATTAGAGAAATAGAATCATTTCTATGTGATGAGGACCTTCAAATTTTTTCTTCTAGTTATTTTGAAATCTAAAATTAATTGTTGAAGACTACAGTTGTCTCATTGTGCTATATGACTATGCCACTCCCCAACAATTTTGTGGAACCATTGTTCAGCTTCTCACTGCTCTCTCTCTTCCTTTCCCTTACTAGCCTCTAGTGACTTCTATTCTACTCTCTACTTCTATGGGGTCAACTTTGTTAGCTTCAAAAACGAGTGAGAAAATATTTGTCTTTCTATGTCTGGCTCATTTCACTTAACATAATATACTATAGTTCCATTCATGTTCACAAATGATAGGATTTCTTCCTTTTTCTTTCTAATTAATTATATATGTAATATATATATATTACATATATAATAAATATTATATATGTAGTATTCCATTATACACACATACACACACACACACACACACACACACACACATGCGTTGCATAATTGCATAGTCAGAAGAAGGAAATGTATTTTTTTAATTTTTGTTTTTATAGTTGTAGCTGTACACAATAACTTTTTTTTTAATTTTTATTTATTTTTATGTGGTGCTAAGGATTGAACCCAGTGCCTTAGACATGCTAGGCAAGTGTTCTACCATTGAGCCACAACCCCAGCCCCAAAGAAAATATTAATATTAATATTAATACAGTCTCTTTTTTGGGGGGGGTACCAGGGATTAAACTCAGAAGCACTCAATCACTGAGCTACATCCCTAGCCCTATTTTGTATTTTATTTAGAGACAGGTCTCCTAGAGTTGCTTAGCACCTTGCTTTTGTAGAGGCTAGCTTTAAACTCATGATCCTCCTGGGAAGACAGAAAATTTTGAAAATAAACATAGCCACTGGTTACACGTGTGTGCCACTGCACCTGGCTTATTTATTTTTCTCTATGTGCCAACCATCATGATAAACTGTCATATCTAATCCTAAAAAGAGAGTTCATTTCAAGTTTATCCCACATTTATTCTTGCCGGATCAACCTCTTGTACTGGCCTTTTGTTCTTCAGGGTTATAATCTCTTCAGAAAAAAATAACAAAGAAAAAAATAATGAAGAAAAAGTCATCATTGTTGCTAGTTATTTGAAAAGATGCTGCTCATGTCAGTGGTCATTACTTGTTTCATTCAGCTACAGCTGGAGACTTGGAACTCAGAGGCCATCTGGTAGGCAGCTTGGTGGCCTCATGGGCTGGACTAGCTTTACATTGTTTCTGAGCTCCAGATTCCTACTATGATGACCATTATTGAATGTGGGTCATTGTCATAAGAGGGCAGCTGGCTGAAGGCTACCAACCCTACAGAATCTCTGAGCATGTGATTTGTTGAACAGAATACAATAGCATTACTTTTTCAAAGGAAGAATTACCCATTTGCTCACTATCTGGGGCAATACTGCCAAAGATCCTCAATACAGCTCTAAACGTCCAGTTCATGAGAAAGAACTATCTATTATATCATTGATAAATAAGACTCTTACCTACTTGTGAGTTTTAATTACCTTCTCAGAGTTTATGAGATGGATGTTTGGATTATTATTTAGTTATGAGTACTCTCTATGTGCCCACGGCTTTCTAATTAAATATTTGAGTTTATTACTCTTAATTTCTGTCTTCCTAATTAAACTGAACACACTGTCTCCTGAGAATGGGGTCTCATTGTTTGCCAGCTCTAACATATTCATAAATCCAAACAGTTCATTAGTTTTTTCCTCACTCTTTCCTTCAGTTAAAAATTCTACCCAACCCCCAAGGTCAGCTTCCCTCAGAACCACATCTGTGGAGTCATTCCTGACTATTGCTCGTCAGGTGGCTGTGAGGGCTGTCTCCTCTGAATCCACACATCCTTCGGTGTCTGTCTTATGAATTATGCCACGCATTGTTTTCTGTGACCTTCACCCACACATATTAGATGTGCAGTTACACAAAGGCAAAGATTTTGGCTTCACAATGTACTTAGTGCAGGGTGTCCTACCTGCCTACTACAATGGAGTTGACAAATTTCACAAGATCCTTAAATTGGAGGCAGGATCCTCGCACATGGCCTTGACTCTGAGAAAACACACTTCTTGATCTCTTTGCCACCAAGCCGATTATAAACCTGAACTCAAGCCTCTTCACCGAGGGAGGATTTTAACTGAAAGGATTTCAATCCCACATGTTCAAATTGTGAAAATAGACAAAAATACAAGGAATGTATCAGTTACTGTATGTATATGAGGGATTTCTTTTTTCATCTCTTCTTTCTTTTCCAGCTGTCAGTGTGTTTGAGAGAGCCCCAATAGGAAAGGAGGAGTGCTTGCTTTAGTTGATTGTTTATTGGTTAGTGTATTTCATTATTTTCTTAAGAAAATCTTTAACTCCCTTGTAATATAGTTGTTACAAAGAGCTAATATAAGGGTTGTGATGTGGACTTTCACATTTTACCATATGGACAAAAGTAAAAGTTGTCTTCATCAACCAATCAACAAGGGTTTAATAAGCGTGGATTAATCTTAAATTAATCCACCCATTAACAAGGATATAATGGACAACTCTTTCCTGTACCAAGCCCTGTGATCAGTTTTAAAAATGCAAATATTTCCACAACACTTACTATGTAAATGGTCATTTCTAAGCCCTTTATGTATATCACCCGGAAACTCAAACTTTTTAATATTCTAATATCACTTTGAGTTCAAGTCAATTATTGCTCCCATTTTTGTAGAACAAATCAAGGTACAGGTAGGCCAGGTAACTCCCAGATGGCCATAAAGACAATTAATTGTGAAGTGAGCCATGAAATCTCACATACCTGAGGATTCTGCTACATGAAATTACAAAGCATCAGATCTTCAAGAATAAAGGAGACAAAATTACTTGTGATATATTTTAGAATTATCATTTCAAGGCATGAAAGAGAGAATGTAAAAAAAAAATTAGGGGTGGGAAATCAGCATGACCTATGGAATGGGGAGGCCCCTTGACAGGTATCAATAATATGGACTTGAATGTAGTTTTGAAAATAAGGATTAGACCATCAGAGGGAAAGAGAATTTTATAGCAGGGAGAGAAAGAAAGCAAGATATAGGGGTTCAGGAAAAGCAGGAGCAGGGCTGAGCTTTGTGGCTAGTTAAGAGATGACCATGTAGAGGCCGAGGGCAGAGGGGACTGTCCAGGGTGAGTAGGGGAGCCCATGTATGCTGTCATCACTGCCAACAGACCTAGGCTCACTGTTTCATTCTTATTTAAATTTTATGTATTACATACATATATGATAAAATCGAACGCTTCAATTTTTAACACATTGTCACATGTGCTCCTTGCTCTATGTGCATTTGTTTATCCTCACATCTTTCTCCAGAACACATTTGTTCTCATTTGAGACACAAAATATCTGTAGATTAAGCAGAAGAGGTTTAATATAAAGAACTAACTAGAATGAAAGTACAGCTATAAGATACATGGAAATATCATGTGGTACCCAAAGAAGCACAACTTGGGAGGAGTTCAGAGTTCCTAGGAAAGGTGTGTCTCAGCTCCCCAGGAGCAGGCAAGGTCATGATCTAGCCAAGCTGAAGCTGGTCTGAAATGGCTGATCAAGCAATAGACCATCCTCTAGAGAGCTGGCCTGGATTGAAGGCCAACCGGGAGCCTGCAGGTCTGTGGCCACTGCGTGTAGGCCACCCAGTCTGTGGTGTTTTTTTATGGAAGACAAAGTTGACTAAGATGGAAATCTACTTTTTTGAAATATTATTAAAATTGTCTACATTTTATTTGGGTTGTTTGCCTTCTTATTGTTGATCTGTAGGCATTTTTAAAATATTATCAGTACAAGTAGTTTGCTTAATTTTTCAGGGTCTGAATTATCTAATTGTTTTCTTAATAGTCTCTTTAATGATGTCCAATGCATGATTCCTTTTCTCTCATGTGATTATGCTGTAAGTATTTTATACAAAGAATCTTTGTCCCATGTTAATTTTTGCAGGAACTTTTGATGACTATAAATTGCAGGGATTTGGAGTTTTTTTTCTCACTTAATATCATTCCATTAGTTCCATTCCATAATTTTATGGCCTTATTCTTTTGGATAACAAATGAGCTGTCTTTGACTGTTTTTTAAATGAGGGTTAAACCCAAGGACACTCTACCACTATGCTTCATCTCCTCGACATTTTTTTTTTTGATTCAGGGTATCACTAAGTTGTCTAAGCTGATCTTGAACTTGCAATCTTCCTTCCCCAAGGAGGTGATATTACAATCATGTGCCACTCCAACCCAGTGTCCATTTGGTTCTTAATAGTTTTCATTCATCTGATGCTAATATCCATGTATTTATTTATTATTATCATTTTTTTCTAAAAATATTTTTATGTTTGTTGCTTTCTTGAGATTCTTTCTGCTATTGCCAAGGTATTAATGATCTTGGGATTGTTTTCAATTAACTATTTCTCTCTTGACTCTTTGTACAGTTATCCTGTTTCTTTGCATTCCTAATGAATTATTTTAAAATGTGGATCTATTACTTTCCTGTGAATATTGTTTTTCTATCTAGCCTCTAGAGGGTAGCAAATTTTTCCCTGCTTGGTAATTTCAAACTGACACTTTTTGCTATATTCCGTGAAGTTGAAGTTGTTCTCCTGATTAACTCAGAGATTAGCTAAGAACTTGAAAAAACTTTATATATATATATATCCAAGGTTTACCCATTTGTAGCTTTCTTCTTTTTATATTGAAGTGGTTTTTTAATTTAATTAGTTATACAGGACAGTAGAATGCATTTATGAACTTTGATATATCATACATAGATGAGATATAATTTCTCATTTTTCTGAGTGTACATGTTGCAGAATCATAGTAATCATGTAGTCACATATATACATACAGTGATAATGTCTGTTTCCTTCTACTATCTGTCTTTCCTATCCCCACATCCCCTTCCCTTCCCTCTACCTCATCTAAGGTAATGCTATTTTTTCCTAGTGCCCCTGCCTCATTGTGAATTAGCATCCACATATTAGAGAAAACATTTGGTCTTTGGTTTTATGGGATTGGCTTATTTCACTTAGCATGATATTCTCCAAATCCAGCTATTTACTGGCAAATGCCACAATTTAAATTGTACAGATTTATGACATACATGATGTTTTAAAATATGTATAATTGTAAAGTGGCTAAATTAATAACATCTGTATAACCTCATGTATTTTTCAGGTATGATATATTTTGTTTTGTTGTTGTTTTTTTGTTTTGGATGCCGAGGATTGAACTCAGGGCACTCAAACACTGAGCCACATGCCCAACTCTATTTTGTATTTTATTTAGAGACAGGACTGCCTTGCTTTTGCTGAGGCTGGCTTTGAACTCGATCCTCCTGCCTCAGCATCCAGATCTGCTTTATTACAGACTTGCACCCCAGTGTCTGGCTTGGTTTTTTTTTGTTGTTGTTGTTTGTTTGTTTGTTTAGTTTGTTTTTTGTTTGTTTTTCTAATTATTTATACATGACAGTAAATTGCATTTTGACAAATCATACATAAATGGAGTATAATTTCTCATTATTCTGGTTGTACATGGTGTAGAATCACACTTGTCATGTGGTCATATATGCACGTAGAGTATTCAACTATCCTTCCTACCTCTATACCCTTCCTCTCCATCCCCCTTCTCTGCCAAATCCAAAATACCCCTGTTCTTCCTTAGCATGCCCCCAACAACCATTGTGAATTAGCATACACATATCAGAGAAAACATTCAACCTTTGAGTTTGGGGGAGGGGCTCATTTCCTTTAGCATGATATTCTCCAGCTCCATCCATTTACCAGCAAAACAGAACTAATGTGTGGCTCTTTGCTAGATTTTTAATTTCATTTGTGCTAAATGAAACCTGTATTTGTTTCTTCTGAGTGCTGTGACACCCTACCATGTCACAGTGTCTTTAAACAACAGAAATTTATTTTACCACAATTCTAGAACTTATAAATCCAAAATCAGTTTCATGGCAATAAGGGCAAGGGATTGGCAGGGTGATGTTACTGAAAGCATTTCTTGCCTCTTCCAATTTTTGGTGACAGCCAGAAATCCTGGGCTTATGGCTGCATCAGCCTAGACTTCAAGTTCACCATCTTCAAGTCTCTTTCTGTTCTACCTTCATTTCACCTTTTCCTCTATGTCGACATCAAATATCTTTCTATTTTTCTCTTATACAGATACCTTTACTTGCATTTAAGGTTCACCCTGACAACACAGAATAATCTCTATGAATCAAGATCCTAAATAGTTTAAAGTCCCTTCTTTGTCATTTATGACACATTCACAGGTTCCAGGGATTAGGTATAGACCTCATGGTAGGAGCATTAATGAGGTGCCATCCTATCCCTTTTGAGTTTCTTCCAGTCTCTGGTTCTTCAAGTCACTATGGTTGGATTTTAAACTTCAATTTTATGTCCCCTAAATCATGTCCCACAATATAAAGGATGTCAATATGTAAACGCAACTATGATCCAGAGTAGTTCCCTTCCCCCTGGCACACAAATATCTATTTCCTCCAGTACCCTTTCACTTTCTGCCTGACTTCAGTTACTCTTCAGTGTATAATAAACCATCTGATAATTGAGTTATATAAAATAGCAATGATTTACTTCTTTAATTATTTATTGTTGTTTCCCATTCTGGTAGTTTGACTGGGCAGTATTTCTGATGATCTCCATGGGGTTCACATATGCAATGAAGTCAGTTAGCACTTGAAAGATTATGAGGTCTAAAATGACCTCATTCCCCCATCCATCACTGTGTTTCGTGGTGGCAAGGATGCCTAGGTTCTGTTCCACAAAGCCTCTCATTGTCCAGTAGAACAGACCAGCTTCCATTTATCATGCTGGTCTGGAGCAACGTAACAGGAAAAGCACAATGTGTCCTTGTCAAACCTTGCTTGCCGATGGCCCCATGCCCAAAGTAGGCTACATATCCAACCTGAGTAAAAAGACTCTAGAAATTCTCAAAATATACCCACTGGATTTTGGATTATAGAGGTGACTGAGTGATGACCTAGAAAGGTCAGTGTCATTCAAAGAAGTTCACTGTTACTCACAGTTCCTCCAGAAACGAAAAGCTGCAAATGCCTCTCAGGCCACAGGGAGAGCCACCAGTGTCATTCCGGAGGCAGAAAAGAGTGAGGGAAGGAATAGGCTCAGTCTTAATTGGAATTTCTTTGGGAAAGACAAGGCAGAAAAGGGTCAAAAAAGGGTTTTTATTCAGTTTTCTTCACTGTTGTGATTAAAGACCTGACAAAAACAATTTTAGAAGAAGAAAAGTTTTTTCGGGGGTTCATGGTTTCAGAGGTCTCAGTCCATAGATGGCTGGCTCCATTGCTCTAGGACTGAGGTGAGGCAGAACATCATGGACGAAGAGAATGACAGAGAAAAGCAGCTAATGACATGGCACCAGGAAATAGAGAACTCCTCTCCATAAGGATAAATATAAGTCCCAAAGGCACACTCCCAGTGACCTACCTCCTGTAGTTGCACCCTACCTGCCTATAGTTACCAGCCAGCTAATCCATTCAAGTAGATTAATGCCCTAATTATTTTAAGTCATTAAAATAATGCCTTAAAATAACCAATCATCTCACCTTTGAACTTTCTTGCATGGTCTCATGAATGAGGTTTTTGGAGAATCTTGTATCTAAACAATAAGAGTAGGTTAGTTTGAACAACTCCAGTAGGTCTTAGGACAAAGGATCTGTCCCTAGTTATCTGAAACCTGGTCATGAGTTTGAGTTAGGGAAGGGATAATAATTGACTTCCTATGTGAGATAGACAAAAGAAGTGATTGGGAGGAGGACTCCATACTGATGGGTTTGCATATGAAAAATGAGCTCACTGACCAGTAATTGACTGACTCCAGAAATTAGCTAGATCAGAGAGGAGTGGTCTTTCCCCATCCAGCAAGGCCCCCAAAGGGGGCCTATTTTTCCTAAAAGTGGTAATAGTGATAGTATCTACTGAGCTGTTACTATGAGTAAGGCATGATGTACCTTGTTCATCACGAATTAGAAAGAATGATTCCTGCTAATTCTCTTATAAATCTTATAAATACTACCATAATCTCCACTTGTCAGATAAATAAAACAGAATTATAACAGAGTTTTTTTTTTTTAATCTCAAAAGCAGAATGTGGAGTTGGTCATTTTTGTCAGTGCAAAACATATTATTGTTATTGGTCTTGGAATAAATGCAAGTATTTATATAAGAGGAATTTACTAATTTGGGATTGCTCTAGTATCTTGTTATCAGGCCCTTAAAAATCATCAGAACAAAATATGGCTTAGAAAAAATGGTAAACAGGGACAACTTATTAATAATTTGTGCTGAAATTCTGATTTTAATCTCTGTGACTCAAAAGTCTATCTCTGAACCACCAGACTGTGTTTTCCTAAATTGTGTGACATGAAGAACATTTCCTACCATTGCTCACTCTGTGTACTGTGCCTTCTGTCAAAGAAGGTGCAGAGTCCCTTAATTAAATAACTCCAACTCAACTTCAAATTCCTCTTCCCCTTCTTTACTGTGTAAAAATAGTAAGAATTTCTCAGTCATTGAAAGGCTTTCAAGAAACCAAATGAAAACATAAATTGTGTGAACAGTACATAAAATGATTCTTCTAGACTACTTATTATTTGTCTCTGCCTACATTCCTCTGTTATTCTCCCATAAAAAATAATGTTCATATGCTTTATTATACACATCGTCCTGTAAGGCAAAACTGGTAGG